>NC_142928.1:171823909-171833909 GCF_046866305.1 Octopus bimaculoides | reverse complement strand
ATGATTTATGCCTATATGATATCGATTGGGAACGTCATTGTAGAAATTTGAGAGAAATTTTCGCTAGATTGAAGCCTCTTGGGTTAACCGTCAACTTACCAAAATGCGAGTTTGGTAAAGCCCAAATTACTTATCTAGGGTATACTGTAAGACAGAGTAAAGTCGTGCCGAAGAAGGCTAATGTAAAACCCATATCAGATTTTCCGCGATCCACGACAAAACGTCAGATCAAACGATTTTTGTGAATGATTGGTTTTTACCGTAAGTTCATTTTTCTATTATTGCGGAACCGTTGACAAATTTGTTGTAAAAGACCCAAACCATGAAGTGGTTATCACAGTGTGAAATAGCTTTAGAGAAACTTAAGTCGGTTTTACAAAATTCCCAGGTTCTAAAAGCGCGTGATTTTGAGGAACCGTTCTCATTGATGACTGACGCGTTTGATGTAGGTACTGACGCCGTTTTCCTACAAGCATGCCAATCTGGAATAGATTGTCCAGTGGCATACTTTTCTAGAAAGTTTAATTTTTGTCGGAAGAATTACTTTACCATCTAGAGAGAGTGTTTAGCTCTTGTGTGGGCAGTTCAGCACTTTCAAATTTATATAGGTTCAAACCCTACCACTGTCTACACAAATCACTATCCCTTACTTTTCATTAATAAGGTGAACTGAACTAATCAGAGGATTCTAAGTTGGAGTTTGCACTTGCAAAATTTTAGTTTGAATATTTGGCATATTGCAGGAAATGCTAATGTACTTGCAAATGCACTATCCAGGTGTTAGCACTTACTATGTATATATTTTATGTACAAGTACATATTTGACATCTGCATTTTCTGGATGATATTTTATCTTTCTGAAAATTGTTTATTATGTATAAAAATTTACAGTTTTAATAGGAAAGGAATGTTAGGAAATTATAAAAACGATAAAAACTTTTTTATTGTATAATTTTAAAAGGTAAACTGGTAAACATACATTCTGCACTGTAAGGTCAGGATGAAGTTCATTGTCAAAATGGCGGAAGTTGGGTGTTAATAGCCAAACTATGAAACTCTAACAAATTGTCTATACTTTAGCAAACCTTTATAAGCAGAGATAATTGTACACTCAGTTTTTGTGACAGTTGTTTCTGTGAGACAACGTTGTTCGATTGGTTTCTGGAAGCTAAGATTGCCTGTTTAGTTTATGTACTTTGTGCTTTATGTTAGGCATTTATGGATTTATTTTATGCTCCAGGAATTCGCCAGAACTTTTGCTTGTCAGATTTAAATAATTTCTGTGTCACGTCTGGGTGTGTACAAAATTCTCTTAAGTTATGTTATTGTAATATTTATGTAAATTTTGAACACTGCATTTGTGGCAGGATGTGTATTAATTTTGCTAGCTATTTTCTGTTATGATAAATGTTGATAAATTTGTATAAATAGCTACAGGGTGTATGAATTTAATTTTCCATGTAGCCAATTTTTTGTATTTGACAACTAAACTGTAAATTTTGTCTAATGGTTACTCAGAATGCTTGTATGAAGTAGTTTTGTGTGACTTTTGAAGCAAACTAGATTTATTTGTTTCACTATTTATTTTTTAAGTATAACTATTGATGTAGTCTAGTAAAATCTGGCACTGTCTTCACATTCTTCATTTTCTATCGCCCGGCTATTTCGTACTTGAGAGAGTTGTATCTATCTATTTTTGACAGTCCTTCTTGGCTATTCGTAGGTCAAATGGACATGCAACATCAACTGTATAGCACATCTGGTACACCTTGTTCACCACCACCACAAGGTCTGGTCTATTATGCTCTAGCTCCTGATCTTTTTGGATCGGGAAATCCCACAGGATTTTGCTAGTATCCGACTCCACCACCCTCTGCGGCTTGGTCGTGTCACTACAAATTGTAGTGGTTTTAGGCTTGTCTAGGGATCTGTTCGCGATATGGGCAATTTATTCATCTACTCTATTGCAGATGTGGTAGAACGGAGACACTTGCTCATTCTTAAGGTTGACCCTCCTGTTTGTGGCCAAAGCTATTATTATTATTATTATTATTATCATTTTATGTTTGACTTTTGTTTTGCATTTGTACAAGCTGGATCCAAGTCTCACCCAGAGACCTCAAGAGACAACAAGCTAGAAGTTCATGTAGGTGTTATGCCTAGGGTACCATATATTTGGATTTGTACATAGTGTTGTTCTAGAGAATGTTTAAGAAACCATAAGAAAATTATCTTTTGAACTTCAGCCATTTTGGGGTTTCCTGGTATCTGAGCTAGGTAGTAATCAGCCCGTTTCGCTGTCATTCCCAGGGTACCTATGACAATAGGTATTGTTTTAGTCTTCAGGTTCCACATTTTGCTAATTTCTATTTCAAGATCTTTATATTTGCTCAGTTTTTGGTAGGTCTTGACAGATACGTTTATATCGATTGGGACAGTCATATCAATGAGGAGGCATGATTTTTGTCTGAAGTCTTTCAGTATGAGTCTGGCCCATTTGCATCTATCTTTCTGTCAGTTTGAATGGTGAAGTTCCAGAGGAGTGCGATGTGATCATTTTCAAGTACTAGGGGTGGTTTGTGTTCCTACCAGTTTTTATCATGGGGCAAGTCCAGGTTTTTGCATATTACCCAGTGAATATATTGTGCAGCTCTATCATGCCTGGTGAGATACTCTGGAGGCGCAAGCAGACTGCACATGGAGACAACATGATCGATGGTCTCATTTTTTTGTTGGCATATATGACATATAGGGGAGCTGCCATTCTTTAATATGTTGGCCTGGTAGTTCGTTGTAGGTAGGCATTGATCTTGGGCTGCTATGATAAACCCCTCTGTTTCTGATTTCAAGCCAGTATTATTATTATTATTATTATTATTATTATTATTATTATTATTATTATTATTATTATTATTATTATTATTATTATTATTATTATTATTATTGAATGAGAGAGGAGTGCATGCCATCAGAATGACATTGGGATAAAATATACGAAGACCAGTACACCCATCAAAAGTACCCGTCTGATAAGGGTACACCAGAGACATGCATCAAAATCATATGCGCCCGATATGGTGATCTCATATCAAGATAAATAGCGCATGACCTTGCAGGTGGGACTCAGTTAGAATTTTCTTCAGGTCGAGTATCCCATCCCGCTCAAAAGGTTGTGTAAAGTTGTTGGAACCAGAGGTGAATTATGCAAACCTCAAAGAATTCCTCTCAATACATGGCTGTTATTCTCCCCCACTACTTCTGCTCGTGATCAGAGATGCACATATTGTCAGCCATTTAGGTACATGCTCAACTGGTTAAGGTCAAACAACTGACAGGCAAATGTTTTATTGATCAGAATATAAATTGTAACCCATCTTTTGTACCAAGAGAAAACAACGTACATGATAGCATTTGCAATTAGTTAAGGTGAGAAGTCATGGGAGCCACTGCCTGGTACTGCATCAGGGTTGTTATTATTTTTACTGTTGTTGTTGTTGTTGTTGTTGTTGTTGTTGTTGTTGTTGTTGTTGTTGTTGTTGTTGTTGTTGTTTTTATTATTATTATTATTATTATTTTATGTTTGACTTTTGTTTTGCATTTGTACAAGTTGGATCCAAGTCTCACCCAGAGACCTCAAGAGACAAGTTAGAAGTTCATGTAGGTGTTATGCTTAGGGTACCATATATTTGGATTTGTACAGTTTTGTTCTAGTGAATATTTAAGAAACCATAAGAAAATTATGTTTGCTTTAAAATTTGAGATCACATAGACAGTATTTTACGTAGGATATGGGCAGTTCCCATGAGCACTATCTTTTGAACTTCAGCCATTTTGGGGTTTCCTGGTATCTGAGCTAGGTAGTAATCAGCCCGTTTCGCTGTCATTCCCAGGGCACCTATAACAATAGGTATTGTTTTCGTCTTCAGATTCCACATTTTGCTAATTTCTATTTCAAGATCTTTATATTTGCTCAGTTTTTGGTAGGTCTTGACAGATACGTTTATATCGATTGGGACAGTCATATCAATGAGGAGGCATGATTTTTGTCTGAAGTCTTTCAGTATGATGTCTGGCCTATTTGCGTCTATCTTTCTGTCAGTTTGAATGGTGAAGTTCCAGAGGAGTGCGATGTGATCATTTTCAAGTACTGGGTGTGGTTTGTGTTCCCATTATTATTATTATTATTATTATTATTATTATTATTATTATTATTATTATTATTATTATTATTATTATTTTCTTTATTGCTAATGATATTCCTTCCCCCACGCCGAATTATTGGCCTTATGCTAAAATTTGAAGTAATTATTATAATTATCATAAAGCTATTTTCTACTCATTTACGCAGCAAGTAAGTTATCATGAGCAATGGCGGTAATAATTCACCTCATTTCTCCAGAGTCGTTATTCTTTAAACTTAAAATAGGGGATGAAATATTTTTGTTGCAGCACATTGCGTGTTTCAGCTCCAATTTTTTTCAACCTCTTGGCTAACATCTTATATGTTGGGCCAAGAGCAATAATGACCATAATAACAATTGTCACATTTGTATTCCTCTACATCTTTGGCTAGGTCTTGATATTTATCAATTTTCTCAATTTGTTTAGTATTCACTCTGTTACCATATGATATAGCAAATACACTAATCGTACATATCTATTTTTTCCTACTATAATCACATCTGCTCATGTTGCTTAAACACGATTTTACTGTATATGGAGAAATCCAATATATATGTAATTTAATTCGGGGGCATTCGCTCTTTTCCTGAGCGCAGATGTTTGTGATTTAGCTATATGCAGTGATTTGCTTTCATATATATTTTTTGTTGTATGGAAATTTCTCTGCACAATATGTATCTGTCGAATAATAGCTCTATTTTCTTAATGATGTTCATATTAAATCCTAAAATGTTATGCTTATGTATTTTTCTTCGGTCCAAATGTGCTTGTTATAAGGATTGAATTTGTTTTGAAACCCAACTTTTGCGGTTTTATTTCCAGATATTTATGCGGCTTAAAATTATTTTCCTTACATCTATTATATATATATATATATATATATATATATATATATACCAAAAAGATTTTATAACATATTTCTAACATTTTTCTGACATAATTTATATATATACTTTAACCATGTAACACAAGCCTTCTGTAGTTTTTTCACTCTTATTATCTTTTATATATGTATATATATATATATATATATATATATATATATATATATATATATATATATATATATATATATATATATATATATATATATATATATATAGGCGCAGGAGTGGCTGTGTGGTAAGTAGCTTGATTACCAACCACATGGTTCTGGGTTCAGTCCCACTGCGTGGCACCTTGGGCAAGTGTCTTCTACTATAGCCTCGGGCCGACCAAAGCCTTGTGAGTGGATTTGGTAGACGGAAACTGAAAGAAGCCCGTCGTATATATGTATATATATATATATATGTATATGTTTGTGTGTCTGTGTTTGTCCCCCCAGCTTCGCTTGACGACCGATGCTGGTGTGTTTGCGTCCCCGTAACTTGGCGGTTCGGCAAAAAGAGACCGATAGAATAAGTACTAGGCTTACAAAGAATAAGTCCTAGGGTCGAGTTGCTCGACTAAAGGCGGTGCCCCAGCATGGCCGCAGTCAAATGACTGAAACAAGTAAAAGAGTAAAAGAGTATATATATATATATATATATATATATATATATATATATATATATATATATTAAACATAGATTAGTGGAGTTCCTTAGTTATTCACCTCACTTGTATACAACATTATTGTCATTCAGCAATATTTTGTTAACAAGTTGAGATCTATCTAGATCGTCATGAATGTCCTGTTTACTAATTTACCAGTGAGCCTTTATGCAGATGTTCCTAGTATTCATTCATTGTCATGTTTAAAGATAGGCTAAGTTTCGTATGACTGCTAGACGCTATTTCCTTCTCATAGTTGAAATTTTCTGGCTAAGTATAAGTAAATCAACTTTGTTATATTATTGCACCACTAAGTAATTTTCATCGGAGTTGGTGTGGATCAGGTTGATTCAATGTAGCTATTTTATAGAAATTTTGAATATTCTTTTCAGAATAACTTGTAGTAATAGCGTGTTCAGCTCAAACGAGGTGAGATAATTCTGCTGACTCTGTGTCGGGCTGATTCGTGCATCTAAGCAAATTGTTCGAAATTATCCTTCAAAATAGCTGAGTGTTTTACAGATGTTATGCAATTCTCAGGTAAAAACAAGTTCTCTTAACATAATTCTCAGATTCTACTAGGTTGAAACAAATATGACGGGGCTGGACCTTTCAATTACAGGTGCATTCCATTCAAATGGCAACACATACACCGTTTCTGCTTACGAAGATTCGTTCACAAAGATTGGATGGTTCGGTACGTATGGAAAAATTACTTGCATAAGATTGAATCAAAGACTGTTTCGATGCAAAGTGAAATGCTAACCCCGTCAGGTACGCCTGTGTGCAAACTACTGATTTCATAATGCTGTTGATGATGCTAATACTATTGCTATTACTGCTGCTAATGACGATGTCGTTAATGATGATGATGATGACGATGATGATGATGATGACGATGATGATGATGATGACGATGATGATGATGGTTTTTCTTTAGTAATTTATGCATAAATACAGCAATGTTAATTGGTGGGAATTTTGCGAGTATATTTATTTAGTACTTGACTGCTTCTTTAGTTAATGGAGTGCCGCTAGGTGAAAGGTGAAGATGACTGTGACATAATAAAAAAACTATACTAATACCCTTACAACGAAACGAAGTACAAAATATGAAATAGTATGGGACAATATAAGATACCATACTAGATCATAGCATATAAACTTACATTCTACCCTGATACCTCCGTCATCAGGATGAAAAAATGTCTTAGGTTTGAGACCATGATGCAGAAATGTTTATATGTGAATTCCACTTTTAAACTTCTAAACGTCTCTGCATCATGATCTGAAACATAGGCTCGATTTATCCAATGTTTATTTGCTTCCATTATTGGCTGCATATTTTTGTTGAACTACATCTACCAACATTACGATGATGTCTGATCTCCTGGAAAAAGCTGTTGGGGTCGTAAAACCTACCGTATGTATTCTGTGTAAATTTGATCTATTTATGTAAATAACTATATATTTATACTTAAATATTCATAGTCAGAACGTTTCCAGTCTTTGTTTTTTCTTTTTGTTTGTATGCATACATATATATATGTATTTTGTATATCTCACCCAAGCTGTTGTATTTAATTTGCTTGTCCGCCTAATTGCTTCCATATCTGCTCCCCTTGATTACTCTTATAGTCTCTCTTTACCCCGAGAAATTGGTTCCTCGTAAAGAAATCATGGTCTAAGTTAGAATCATTTGAGTAATACTAAGTGTTTCTTTGCCGAGTATATCTGAATCTAATAGTCGTGTGTCGATAAGCCAGCTGGAGGAGATGTCCTCCTGGGGCTAAAAGCAACAGTAACATCCACCCCTAGGGGTCAGCCACACTTAAGTGGCAATATACTACACTTTATCGTGCAGTTACTGTTAATACTTCATTTAGAGAATTAACATTGCTTGTTTTCACCTTTTCGATATCAGTGAAGAATTTCACTTGAAAAGAAGATATAAGATTGCCAGGTTTTTGTCTCTCTCACCAAGGTCAGCGGCTATCGGACGCCGACGAAGGGAAATAACCCTGAAATCCGGATCCGTTCGTGCTGCAGATGTTGGTGAGAGGGATAACTACCCTTGGCAAACAGGACACAGTCGTGTGTCGATAAGCCAGCTGGAGGAGATGTCCTCCTGGGGCTAAAAGCAACAGTAACATCCACCCCTAGGGGTCAGCCACACTTAAGTGGCAATATACTACACTTTATCGTGCAGTTACTGTTAATACTTCATTTAGAGAATTAACATTGCTTATATATATATATATATATATATATATATATATATATATATATATATATATATATATATATGAATATATAACCACGCATGCGCGCGCACAAACAAACACACACATTATATATATTGTATGTATATCTTACTTAAAGTACACAATATGAAGATATGAGCTAATAATTCCTTACTTTGGAGATGCGGTCTAAGCAGGCTTTATAACATGCCTTGGGTTTTCATGCCTGTGTACGTTAAATGATATTCATGTCTCACTGAATGGAGAAATGTTTTGTTGAACTTACAATAACGGTTCAACAATATCTGTATAAATACATTATATACATATATTACATGTATTACATACATACATATATATATATGCACATACAAACATACGCATATATATATATATATATATATGTTAGACGCTGAGGCAAAACCTAAACGACGATTTCTCTTGGATTGAATGTTACATCTATATGTATGTATATATGTGTGTGTATGCATATATATATATATATATATATATATATATATATATATATATATATATATATATATATATATATATATATATATATATATATATATATATATATATGCATACACACACATATATACATACATATCTACATACATGTGGAAATCTTCAACGATGTAACATTCAAGCCAAGAGAAATCGTCGTTTAGGTTTTGCCTCAGCGTCTAACATTAACACCCACTTCTCTTCGCTGCACAGTTTAATTAAATACGACTTGTTAAATTTAATTTAAGATTAATTATGAAAATTCTCTCTTTAGCTGTAAGAATTGAATATTTAAATACATGCCAAAGCAAGATATTATTATTACATGATGTGGCAAGGAACACCTACAAACTATGTTCAAAAGATGGCGCTCTGGTAGTGTCAAAAACAGTCTTTTTTGCTTATTAATTCAATTTTTCTATCTAGGTAAATCTAAAATCGGTTCAGGGGATATCTTTAATGAATGCTGTAATTAGTATTACACCGTGTTTTTTTTTTTTGTAAATGTGAAGATATGTGAGCAAGTCATTACTCACAAGCACATACATTCACAAATACTCATATACATAGCCATGGACACAGAGATATACATAATGTATACATATGTATACACGTACCTATGAATGTGTGTTTTCAACTAAAGCACAAAAGACAGCTAGAATGAAAGCTTTCATTTCTCAACCATATCAATTGCTATTGTGAAATATATTTTGCTGAATTGACAATTAATATTCACAACTTTAATCTACAAACATTAATAACGTATGTTCAACAAACATTAATACCATATGATTGATCAAAATTCAAAGCTTAACAATTGAATACTAACTCCCTTCAACGAAGGAGATATTCATTTTACACAGGTATGAAGGTGGGGTGAAAGCGTTTGCTTCACATTTCACATGGTTGAATGATCGATCTATTGAATGCTAACAAAGACTTGTTTTTCATTAAGATAGCTTTCCGACCGTCCAACACCTTGTGAATAAAGTTTTGTAAGTGGAAAATTGTTCTTGTTCACCATCGTGGATTGTCAGGTAAATTTCATCCATCATCAATTCTATAACCTTCATCTAGGCATAGTTTGATGGTAGTGTAAGCATTAGGCAAATCACTGAGGATACCTGCTTCCTTTTCTACCAGCAATCTCTAAGCACCTGAAATGCTGAAGAGCAATTGTCATATACATCTGACTCGAAGCCTAAAAACAATCATTTCTTTAAGGAATACGGTGATAGTTTAGATCAGAGTAAAAGATGTATGGAGTTCTCTTTCATATCACCAGATAGTGCAAATTTGATTTATCCTTTGAACACGCCCCTAAGCTCTAGTGGGCGCAATTTCGTTTAGGAAATGCAAAATCGGAAAGCTACATAGTTTTGTGTTTACGGCTCATTAGATTTAAGAAACGTTTACTTTTTCCATGAGTATAGTCAACGAAATAGCACCCGCTAAAGCGTACACAAGCAGTCGAAAGGATTAAATGTTTTCATTTTTTTACGCAGTTTATATACTATTCGTTCTCTTTCAAT
>NC_142928.1:171801409-171818909 GCF_046866305.1 Octopus bimaculoides | reverse complement strand
AAGGGTTGAAGATAGACATTTTCCAATTTAGTCAAACCCTCATCAACTTTCTCAAATTCCACTTGAAAAGGAAAGAGAGAATAGAGAGAGAAGTACTGCCGCTCAGCAATTTTGTCAAAAGGTGGATGAATGTAGCACAATTTGCCCGAGTGAACCGGCCTACTCTCAGTATGCAGGTCTAGATCAAGGTTAGACGAGACAAAGGGGCACTCACCCTAAAGGTCAGGATGATCGTAGTTTTTGTGGTGTTTCCACGAGTCACCCTTGGAAGTCTCCTTTTTGGGGATTCAGTAGCCATGCGTGCCACTATGTGGTACTGCATCAGGGTATTTATTATTATTAATGTCTTATTTTTATAACGTGCTTTCACTTCACTATCGAGTCCAGCTCTATGTGCCCTGGGTATGTACTGTGGTTTGTTGTGATGCTTTATTGTTACTGTATTGAAAGTTTTTTTTTTTACGTAGGATGTGTGCGGTGCCTAGTAGTACTATTTTCTATGTGTTATATATATATTTGTTAGTCTTGGTGATTTTTCTTTTATGTATCATTTGTCTGAATATATTTTATCATACCTAATGCGCCTATTATTATTATTGTTATTATTATTATTATTATTATTATTATTATTATTATTATTATTATTATTATTATTATTATTATTTATTATTATTATTATTATTATTATTATTATTATTATTATTATTATTATTATTATTGTGGCGAACTGGCAAAATCGTTAGCATGCCCGGCGAAATGCTTCACGGTATTTCGACTGCTGCAGCAGCCGCAGCAGCAGCAGCAGCAGCAGTAGTAGTAGTAGTAGTAGTAGTAGTAGTAGTAGTAGTAGTAGTAGTAGTAATTATTGTTGCTGTTGTTCTGTTGTTCTGTTGTATCTATCATATCTTTGAATGATATAGTTGGAACAGTTATATTCTTGGTAGCGTAGTTTACAAACTGTGGTATATGTTTGGCCAAGTTCTGCATTCACATTCTGCTATGTTCTTCTATCTTTCAGCTCCCTACAATCAATAAAGTGTGCGCCAAATGTGTGATGGTATCAGTAATAATGTAGAAATGTTCCCTTCAAAATTGCAGATCTTTATTATTTATAATAAAATAATAATGTAAGAAATTGAGTCATTTTTTGATACTGACACAAGACCACAAGTCAAGTTTTCTTAAACTTAGAATACCAGTTATCTACTACTTATATTAACTTCAAGGGATAAACTGCGAAATCAAGCCCGATACGATTTGCTATATTAATGCAAAAGGACATAAATTAATGACGTCAATATCCCCGTGTTATGTTTTGCTATAACAAAAACTTCTGTTGCATGTTATAGAAAGACAGAAATTTAAAAGGACTTGACTAGCGATACAGGTGCTCGTAATTATTCTACAAATTCGAAAAGAATATGTTTTGTGTTCTTTTTTTTTTTTTTGTAAGCCTCAAGTGAAATTATTTAACATTGTATGTTTTATAAATACAAGAATATTGTTATTGATTGTATTTCATTTGTTTTCTAAATGATTTACTAAGTATAGCACATAATGAGTTCCACACACATCCGAAGGTGACAAAACACTATACTGTATTACATTTAATAGTGCACTTCACTCGCGTAAGCATCTACAAAAATTACGACCGTTAGGCATTCTCTTAATTTAATTTCATTAGGATCTTAAACTGGAAGTGAAATAAATGAGTTTCATAGATGTGCTTGATTAGTAACAATTATAGAAGTTGCAACAGGAAACAAACTAAAGGCTGAGTTCAATTAATAGCTATTTAGCTTATAATTGCTTTTAATTTGGATGAGATTGCTCGTCATATATGGCGCAACATATAGATTGGAGTAGGAAGCTAATGAAAGAAACTCGTTTCTCGAATAATAGCTGCCAGCAGATAGCCACGACCTCTGCCCCTTTTTTTCTAAACAATGAATATACTACAGAATACAATACGAAGTCTATGAGAATGGGGTAAGGCACAACGAAATTGGTAAAGAGAAATAGAATAAAGTAACGAAAAGAATTGAACCATAAAATGAATATGAGAATTATGATAGGCACGAAGAAATATTGTATGAATAGTAGAGGGATGATAAAGAGAAAAAGGGGTAAAAGAAACTAGGACGAGGAGGGGGAAATGTTTGAACCTATTTTACAATAACGCCGAAATCATTGTGTTAAATAGTTGCACTAACAGCTTTTATGATAAATATTCTTATAATTCAATATGGTGGCTGGCTTGCAGCAACCACTACCATTACTGGTTTGATAGTTGCAAGCAAGAGCGAAGTAAAGTAGAAACTTTTGTAATACTAAGAGTCAACATAAATACTTTTACGGTTTCTTTTATTCTGTTTGGATTCAATAACTTCTGACACGTAGTTTTATCAAATTGCTATCACAAAAAAACTTTTACATTGTACTTAATAAAATATAACTGCTTTCAAAACTTGTTGACAACCAAATATTACCATAGACGTTGCAATATGACTCCCTAAAGGGTTGAAATACTTTGTTTTCTGATTTGATAAATACGAAAGGAATAAATATTATGAATAAACTCTTTCGCAATCAATATGTCCGGCTACAATGATGTGTTTTCTTTCCAAAACTTTCTAGATATACGAAGTTACAAACTGAATTCAAAACGTGCATACCATCACAGTTGACTAACGATTTGAGATTTTAAACTTAACTTTTTGCTTCACGGTAAACTCAATAACAAAAATTTTGGAGTTCACCATTCACATGGCTCTAATCAACCCAGATTACTTTTTCAGTTTGGCATTACCAGAACACTGTAATATTTTAACATTCTTATAATCTTCAAATCACTTGGGTCCACAGGAAGCTTTTGAATATTTTTTCACGCATGTAAGTTTAAACGAAAATATAATTTTGTATATATTATAATTAATATTTCTATGTTTTTCCTGAAACAAAACCATTATAATATCGTTATAGAATCCTTTCCTTTGCGCCTTTTTAAAGCCTACCCGGGCTCATGGGCTCGGTTTCCCGGTTTCAATGGCGTATGTGTCCCCCAGCTGGACGGGACGCCAGTTCATCGCAGAGTTACTCATTTTTGCCAGCTGAGTGGACTGGAGCAACGGGAAATGAAGTGTTTTGCTCAGGAACACAACGCATCGCCCGGTCCCGGAATCGAAACCACAATCTTACGATCATGGTGCTGACACCCTAACCACTAAGCCACGCACCTCCACGTCGTTATAGAATAGGTATCTCAAAAATAACAGGTGCAATAGGTTCAATTTTTCCTTCTGTTTGGTAAAATAATAGAAATCTGGATGTTTCACATATGCATATCAACCGGCTATCGATAGAATACAGAATATGATTTAAGTATATGAACCTGTTATTAGTGGGGGACTGGGAAATCAAAGTCAAGGATTTATGACCTTGAGCCCAAGAAATAACTACCAGATTATGTGTCTTGATAAGTAGAAAAGCAAAAATAATCCTGTTATTTATCGTATAAAGTATGAGGCAATCTACAATTTCTAATATCTAAAGCGTGAAATTATTGTTCAAAACATACTAATACATCTGAAACTTCCAAATAACATACATTGGGAATTAATTTCTTGCAATAAGTTTGCGAATCTGAGAGGGAAATATGTTGAATAAAATCATAATTAATATTCTCGTATATTTTCATTTGCCCAAAGCCAGGAACATTTACCCACCTCCTCGTACACACACACGCATATATATATGTATGTGTGTGTATGACTGCCATCAGTCATATATATATATATATATATATATATATATATATATATATATATATATATATATATATATATATATATATATATATATATATATATATATATATGTATATATATAAATAAATATATATATATATATATATATATATATATATATATATATATATATATATATATATATATATATATATATATATATATATATATATATGTATATATATATATGAGTGATGGAAGTCTTTACATTTATAAATTTGACACATGACATGCTGCTTGTTTATCGGTCATAAATAATTATGATTATTTGCCTTACAAACAACATTCAGAAAAATTTACGTAACGATTTGAAGATGCACTAGCTGTTTCCTTCTATGAATTATTCATCAGATTAATTATTTTCGTTGCATTGCTTGTATAGTCACAAAAAGAATATTTTAAATTTGCTATTTTCAAGAACAAAACGACTTCAATGAGAAATCTGAACAGCATAGGTTTCTTTTGCTTCTGATGTATGAAAATTAAATATATAAAATATACTTCTAGAAAGAAAAGCAAATTCGCCTTGAATGTTTTATGCAGAGCAGTGTTTCGTATCGATACCCAAAATCGGAGTGATAAATAGCAATGTTATTAAGCGCTATGTAATCAATGAAAAGCATTTACAAATTTTAACTCTAGGTACATGACAGACTTAATAGTTTATCCACTTGGCCATTTGGTATCTTTTACGCTTCAAATCTGTGTGAAACCACTAAAGTAGAATGATTAGCCAAATACATTATTGATGTGATTGCCAGACATATTGGCGTCAGATATTAAAAAAAATGCAAACTTAGTTTTCATAGAGTGTAGCAGAACTTGTCAAATTAATATTAAAATGAAACAAAACCCATTTAACTAATGTGAAGCTTTTTAACACAATCTCAACCACTCATTTATATTCATCAAATCACTATTATCTCTTGACAACAAATGAAATATTAATCATTAGATAACATATTTATTCATATAATACCGCTTTTTAGATGCATTACTTAAAGTAAACAAACAGGTCAAATTTGTCACCCTGGAATACGTAACTGGACTGCCAAGTAAATAATGCACGGATATAAAGCGTGATGTACTTTATGCATTGTATGAGTGTAGAAAAAGGTGTTAATGGAAAATAATTGTAACTATTTACAATGAATGAATACAGCACGTCTTTCAATATGAAGTGCTATGCAATAAAATTTCTAGAAAAAAATGATACAAGCCTTATATGACACTACTTCATCGGAAAGTGCTACTTTTTAGAGTTTCACACACAAATACAGGCAACTACTTTCGGTTTACTGTTTCATTACAGCATGAGCAGATGTCTCAACATCTCTTTCCTTCAGAGAGAGCGAGTCGGTTTGACAAGTAAAACTATATGTGTAATTTGTGTGCGTGTTACATATGTTATATATATATATATATATATATATATATATATATATATATATATATATATATATATATATATATATATATATATATATATATAAAATATACAAGAATAAGGGCAGGGAATCGTCAATTAATAATAGAATTAATAATTAACAATTTTGTCAAGTAGTTCAGTATGAAAAAATCTTTATCGGTAAAACCATTTATCATCATAAATATACAGGGATTAGCAATTGAGTTGCTTCTCCAACATACTGAAAATTTAGAAATAGCAGTCAAAGAACTACTGATTCTAAACTACAATTTTTTCTCTAGAACGGATGGCGATATATATATATATATATATATATATATATGTATATATATATATATATATATATATATATATATATATATATATATATATATATATATATATATATATATATATAATTTACAATAATAGTAGTGACCGGTAGTAATTTGAAATATGGGTAATGAGAGAAGTTAGGGAAAATGAAGAAATGGATGAATGAAACAGATGGAGAGAAACAAAATGAAGCATAAAAATCGAGTGTAGAAATATACCAATGGCAATGAATTGTACAAGTGAATATGGGCGGAGAAACAAGTCGCAGGAGAGGAAGGAGAAAAGCAAATGAGCAAATGGTAAATGGATTACGGAAACATGTTTTCGAAAAAATATAGAATGATCGACAATTGTTGCTTATTAACGAGTCATATATTCCTCTAGTCGGTATTGGTTAAAAATATTAATTCTCGGGAGAATATTATTGAAGAATCTAATAATAATAATGATAACAAGAATAATCTTTTGTTCGGTAGCCAAAGCGTCGCACATGCAAAACAGGCGCTATAAAGTTAAAATTTACGACACACATGGCTGAGTATATAAATAAAAGTTCATAAAAAAAATTGTAACAGTATGAAAACATCGGACAATAAAAGTATTGAAATTTAATAAAACAATACACCCATGAGTGAAATATATAAATAATATATTGTTGAATCTCGAAAGGGTCATTGCGCCAATGATATTCACACGCATTGATATATTTTCACTTCATTAAAAATGTTGATTGGTTGCCTATGTAACCAACTAAATGATCGATTTAGCAATGGTCCGGGTAATTAATCAATCAATCGTGTCTGCCAAAAAAATTTCGCGATTTCTTCAATGACATGATCTCTCTCTCTCTTTCTCTCTTTCTCTCCCTCTCTCTCTCTCTCTCGCTCTCCCTCTCTCTCTCTCTCTACTACGGGAATTTCGTTTAAGGATACCCCGAATACAAGTATGGTATCCCAACAGTTCAGGAGAGTCTTTTTCCTACCCAAATTTTGTTCTTGTTTTGGGTGATGTAGGAAACTTCAAGTGTGTTTAGCTTGAAATTCCTTAAATTCATAGGAGACTTGTGAGAGTTATATTAACATCATCTCAATATTTGAAAATTTTGTCTTTTGAGACTGCTCCTTCGGTGAGGTCCGCATAAATCAGTTTATTCGTTATATATTTGTTGCCTATCCTCAATACTTTAACGGTCGGATCCTTCTTACTCTATTTAGTAGCTTAAACTTCTCTATCTATGTAGATTAATCTATTTATTATATTGTGGTTAATTCTCATGAGACTAATACTCAATGATCACGGCTTGAGAAGGTGGACACTTTTTTATATCTTTATTGTTTGTTTTAATCTCTTTTAAATACTTCTTGGTTCCTCTCGCACTTCGTTCACACCGTGTTTACCACAATACCATGTTGTATTACTTCAAAGAGAAAGGCCTCGTAATCCTTCGAGGGCGGACGCAGATTCTCTCTCTATTCTTTGAACTAAAATCAGTGAGAGTGATACGGTATTGATGATATGACATTTTAGATTCACTATATTCATAAGTTTAACTATATGAAACTTATCACATTTTATCAATATAGGTGGAACAACTAATTACAAACATGCACATTTCCTAACTCTCTCCTACCCGTCTCTCTCTCTCTCTCTCTCTCTCTCTCTCTCTCTCTCTCGCATACATATATATATATATATATATATATATATATATATATATATATATATATATATGTATTGCGTATGTACATATGTGTATATATATATATATTATGTATGTGAGTGTGTGTATTGTGTGAGTTTTCTTACTTTGTAGAATGCAGGGAAGTGCTCATGATAGATTCCAGGGTTACCGACAGGCATGAGAAGAGTAAGGGAATCCAGTACTTTTGCTTATAACATAGCGGATTCCTCTATAAGCAGCCAAGCACCCACCGCTGGAATTAAAACCGGTGACCCTCCGAGTAGGCCACAGTGCATTTGAAACAATTACCGCAAACTATCTCGTCCAATACTCTGGCAAAACTATCGGTTCAATGCTCTTACTTATCGTTCCCGAAAAACGAAAAGCATCATTCGTCTCGAATGGTTTGAAATTTATAACTCATTCAGCCTGAATAATTACAGCATTTTTTTTTCACTCGGTAATCTAACAACTCTGTAATATAGCGCATATATGTGTTTGGGCATGCGTATGCATGTATATTGACAAGTATCTTCTAATATATGCGAGTAGTGTTGGTGGGAGAAAACTGAAAAAAAACCTGCCGTATCTATCTATCTATCTATCTATCTATCTATCTATCTATCTATCTATCTATCTACCTATCTCTCTCTCTCTCTCTCTCTCTCTCTCTATATATATATATATATATATATATATATATATATATATATATATGTACACACACACACACGTATGTGTATAACGTGCATGCGTTTTAATGTGTATATCTTTCAAAGCGTGTGTCCGAAGTTTATCTATATCCACAAGAATATAAAGAGCATTGAAATGTTACTGAATGCTAGCTGATGAATGAAGGCATCTTTGTTCGCTCCTCTACTTTATTTTATTGTGCACTTACGGTTTCACAGCTATATTGTACTCCAGAGTATATCCATAAGTTTTATCCAAATCCATATTTATAAGACAGATGCAAACGTCCGTTCTCACTATAAATATTTTGGGGAACAGACAAAGAGGGACAAGCAGGTTAGTTTCAATTCTATGCTGCAATTCGTCAGCAACGAACACTTTGGTTAACTCTACAGGGAGACACTGCTTATAAACTCTCTATTTCTTAGGGCCTAAATAAATAGGATAGACCGATGTGCATATGTGATGCATTCTTGGTAGCTAGTTCGAGTAATAGTGTATTAACTGTATTTTTTTTTATTACTATACTGTATCTATCTATCTATTTATTTATCTATCTATCTATCTATCTATCTATCTATCTATCTATCTATCTATCTATCTATCTATCTATCTATCTATCTATATATATATATATATATATATATATATATATATATATATATATATATATATATATATATATATATATATATATATATATATATATATATATATATATATATATATATATATATATATATATATATATATATATATATATATATATATATATATATATATATATATATATATATATATATACATTTATATATATATATATATGTGTGTGTGTGTGTGTGTGTGTGTATTTGTGTGTGTGTGTGTCTCTGTATGTGTGTGTCTGTGTCTGTGTGTGTGTATGTGTATCGGTGTCTATCATTTTATCTATTTTCTCCTCCATACCACCACTTGATAACCGGATTTGGTTCGTTTATTTGTTTACATCGCCGAAACGAAACATAGCGTTTCGGCTGGAAAAAATACAATAGAATAGGAACCACTCTTAAAAAAAAACATATGTACTCCGGTAGATTCGATCGGCTAAAATTATTCACTGCGGTGTTTCAGCATTGCCGTACTCTAATGGCTGAAATAAGCAAACGATAATACATAAAATATACGTGTGTGTGTGTGTGTGTGTGTGTGTGTGTGTGTTTGTGTGTGCGTGTGTGTGTGTGTGCTTGTGTGTGTGTGTGTGAGTGTGTCAATGTTTGTATGCACTTGCATGTATATACGTGTATAGAATGCAACAATTAAAGCGTCTATTTATGCCTTTCGTCGTGTTTTCCGAGTCGATAACAGCAGCACGAAATAAATTCGATTACATCAACAAGTTATATAAACTAACTCGTAGACTAATTCAAGGTAGCAAATATATGAAACATTACATCTATGGAAAGTAAACAAACCATACTCAAAGAGTGTTTGTTACATAAACCAATGACACACTAGTTACAAATATATACATGCGTTTGTTATTCATTTCATTAACAATACATCAGAAAATCAGTTGTTCGAAATAATCACTAGGTATATACCATCAATTTTAAGCTAAACCTCTCTCGGACAATCTCCTTCCTATCAAATACTCTTCCATTTTGGACTGAAAATTTAAAATAGTTCTCAAGAAATTTAGAGTCAGATAGCTGTAAATATTGACTAAATACCTCAATAATTTATATGTTTGTGAATTCTGCCAAAGAGCTCAATACATTTGTGTAAGTCTACTTTAATAATAGATAAATCATATATAGTTAAACTCAGATTTATATATACTTTAGACAAATTATTTCTCCAGTATATAATTGTAATTCTAAGATTAGAATATAATTCTAGGATATATATGTAAATATATAGACATTCTTTTCAACAGCAGGATCACAGAAAGGTAGAGGTTCGTAAGTGATGTAAAATCAGTCACGAGTCAGAAGTAGGGGGCATATTCAAAACTAATTGTCTTCTAAACAAAGAAAAGTAGACTTTTAGTGAAACATGTTTCGGTTATATTCTTCACACTCAGGTGCGCAGTTTTAAAGACATTTAAATATATACACTTGCTTACTCCTTTCCTCACCACTCTCTGTTTTTTTAATATCGTGCTAAGCTTAATCATGGCTTTGAACCCTAGTGATATAGCCACAAATCTGTAGTTTCAATTTTATGTATTAATTCAGAATTTGTACAAAATTTTGCATTAATAACCTACTAACGGAGATATTTGGTTCCTCGTTTTAAAAACACTCAAAGTTCTCAGTTTATGACAGGCTACAGTGTATATAAATGAGTTTATAGCGACTAGTTGTCTCTATCTACTGTCCTACTGATGAAGATAGTAGTTGTCTGCATATAATTATGCGAGCTTATCCTCTAGAAAAATAATTACATCTTGTGTAACAAAAAATCATTTTATGCTAATGTACATAGAATGATCAATTATATGCTCATACCATTTACGTTAAAATACGTACATATTTTGTCTTATCATGCATAGATATGTGTGTATGTGTATGCGCGTGTGTGTATGTGTGCGTGGTTGTGTGTATCTGTGTGTGTGCCTATCTGTGCGAAAATATGAGGAGACGGTAGATGATATACACAGAAGCATAATTTGCATGGAAAAATACAAAAAGATTTGTATCCGTGATTTTTCTTTCGATGTTTTACCTTCACTGGAGACGTTTTGACGCAAGCCCCCGAAATATGATTTTTTTTTTAATTATAGGCGACTATTTTATGAGTTACTCTCGTTCGATATAAATAGAATATATATATACTTTGTTGAATTAAATGTCTTATTTCTCATAGATGCGTGTCTTATTTCCCTATGTTTTTACTCACATGTTGAAAAATTAAATGTGTTTTTCTTTTTTCTTCATAGGTTCGATAAAGTTTTTAGACCGTTGTCTACAAAATCACTCATTTCAGTATGTCTGTCAATTCTCCAATGACTTTGACTTTAACCCGATGTGATTGATTGCTACAGGGAGATTCGCTTATTCGGCCAACCCGCTGATGTCTTCTACACTGACAAAATATTTTGTATTTTCGTTTCTGCGTTTTTGGTTTTTGGTTTTTTTTCTAGACATTATTGCGGGTGGAATTATTTATAGTTATTTTTTACTAAATTTTCATTGAATTCATTGTGAGTTACTTTTTTACCTTTCAGCTCCTACTGGCTTCAGCCAAGGACTGGGGTCATGCTGGAGTACCGCCTTTCAGTGTCTTTGGGTTTCTTTTCTGTACTGTTTTTGGACGGAGCCGCTCTTCTTTGTGCCTCCTGCTGAGATGTGTTCCCATCTGATATTTCAGAGGGAAATTTGTCCAGAATTAACTGATGGTTGCCTCTTTCCCATGTAGGTCTACAGTGTTGAAAAACTGTCCAGGCTTTCTTATATGCATGTGTCCCAATGAAGACGTGAAGACACTTTAGAATTGTTCATTTAACACTTCACTAATCCTCTTGGAGGTCTGCAGTTAGAGCGCTGTCTTTTTCAAACTGACCCTACCTTTTGGTACATTGAGACAGATTCTTTTGCAAACTTGTAGAAGGTTTTGGGATTCATTTTATTTGTTTTTACTTCGTCTTGGTTCCTCTTTCTACCATTTCCATTTCGTTGGAGAGTTTGGGTTTATTTTAGATCTCTAGAAGTACCACATTGAGGAGGGGTTTTTTGCTGCCATTAAGTTGACTATTTAAGCAATTAGAGATTTTTATTCTCCGTCTCATAAGGACTGTCCTGTCTCGGGGAATGATATTTTTATATGTAGTCATTTTCTTCCCTATTGATATGGTGAATTCTTAAAGTTTCATATCAAAGTCTTTCATAGAAGGACTTCTGAACCGATTTTGTTGGTGCAACTGTTTTTTCATTTGACTTCCAGTCAACCTTGTAGCAGTTCAGTCTGGATAGAGTTTAAGTAACTGGTAACCATACATTGTCCGTTCTATTATGTTGTGGTCTGAGAAGATTGTCGGCGATATCTTAAAATCCATGTTGTTGGTGAAACAGGGGTCTAATATGTTATCGTTCCCGGTTGGAAGAAGTATGGTTTGCTCCGTGAACAGTAGTTTTGTGAGATCAAATATAGATTCTGCTTGATTGCCGTCTTTGCGTGTAATTCCTGAGATTATGTCAGCTTTAGGCCACCTGATATTGGGCAAGTCGTAGTTATCCATTAGAAGTACATTAATGGTTTGATCTAGTCTTGTTAGTGCATTTTTTTTATTATTGAAAGGCTTTCATCAAATTTACCATCGTGAATTGAGGTATCAAGTGTACGATATAATGTGCATATTTCCACATCAAATTGTTTTAAATGTACTATGAGTGAGTCACAGGCTGAGTCTGAGTTATTGGCGGAAGTACAATACAACTCCACCGTGCCTTCTTTCTCTTCTCCCTGCGCGGCGTACAGCATCTCTGCATGATTTACGACTGTAGACAGATGTGTCTCCGTAAGTGCAATGTATATTGCTTGATTGCAAGCAGAAAGATCCTTCAGGTGCGGAATTTTGCGCTTGCTGCTGCTATGTAGGGGACCTCTGATATTTATTAGAAGAATTGATATGAATGCCGGCTCTGCAGCAATGGTGGCCATCATGGCTTTGTTATCTGCAGCAGTCTTGTTTATAGGTGTGCGCGGCTTAGTTTCCTTTGCAACCATGCCAGCTATTGCACTATTTTTTCTGCCACAATTAAAAAGATTTTACAGTTGCAACTCGCACTGCATTCACATACGGCTTTTTAATGACCTACATTGTAGATCTGTATTCTAATACGGGTTCCTCTGGGTTTGATTTTGTCTTATCCTGTTGGATATATATAATACAAATTGGAACAAGAACGCAAAAACATCCATACAGTTAAGTGATACAAAAAAGTGACAACAAAACATCAAGATAGACGATACAAAGAAAACAAGGACGGATCATTCGGAGTTTTCTTTCATTAGTCGAGTTCCAGATTATCTTTGCAATTTCGGCTGGTTATACTCGAGACTGCTCCAATCTGGCCAGCCCCAAGAAAAAGGCTTAGCTAAGAGGATTAGATTCCTTGGAAGAAAGCAGCGAATGTATACGAAAACAAGGACGGAAAAAAACGGATAATGTTACACAGATACAAATAACAGGACGTAACAACAGGTGTCTTTCGACTAAGGACGAATTAACTGAAGCTGGCGTGTGCGGAAGTAAAACCTTAAGGCAGGGATATATGATTTCACAGGCACAGGGATGAATATAGATGTTGCACGGACGACGGCCGAACCAAGAAATATATATATATATATATATATATATATATATATATATATATATATATATATATATATGTGTGTGAGAAAGTTGGTATGTGAAAGCACGTGGTTGGATGTATAAAAGATAATAAGAGTGAAAAAACTACAGAAGGCTTGTGTTACATAGAGTATATATTTAAATTATGTCACAAAAATGTTACAAAATTTTTTGGTATATAAACATTGTATTTGGAGAAATAACCGGTTTCGTGTTGTCTTTTCAAATTTCTCTACTTCATCGTAAGATCTATTCGCTCCAGTGTGAAAAAGAGAGTTCTAGATAGGGGGAGGTAATTAGGGATTTCTTCCTGTATAAGGGAGATAATCGAAATGTAGGAGGTGTTCTAATGGCACATTGATAGAATGGAAAGATTATAAACTGTGGTAGCATTTGTTTTGCGCATTTCTCAATATGCTCACTAAAGGGTATCATTCGGTTTTCTGGGCATGCAAACAAAACCTAACATACTATTCCTTCTAAACCAAACCATGGTAAATTAATCAAAATCTACTACCTCCTACATTTCGATTATCTCCCTTATACCGGAAGAAATCCCTAATTACCTCCCCCTGTCTAGAACTCTCTTTTTCACACTGGAGCGAATAGATGTTACGATGAAGTAGAGAAATTTGAAAAGACAACACGAAACCGGTTATTTCTCCAAATACAATGTTTATATACCAAAAAATTTTATAACATTTTTCTGACATAATTTATATACTCTAACTATGTAACACAAGCCTTCTGTAGTTTTTTCACTCTTATTATCTTATATATATATATATATATATATCTATATATATATATATATATATATATATATATATATATATATATATATATATATATATATATATATATATATAAAATATTTGTTTGTACCCCAACCGCTTATTTTGCGAATGATTGTACAACGGTGGGGCCCAAAATAACAACTACGCTTACACGAGTAACATGAAGAGTATCCACAGTTACGATCAGCACCACCACCACAATCGCAACACTCACCACCACCTCACAACTATTAATACTCTTATTTCTAGCGGGTGATTTTGCTGCTACGTAACAATGTAATAAAAATACTCAGATGGACAACCCTCAGCCATCGATTTGTGAATATCACCGATCAAAATGTAAGAATGTAAGATGAAATACTTATTTTTATCCTGTTTCTTCTTTGTTGCTAACTCGGGCTCAAGAGAGAAAGAAAACGAAGTGCAACAAGAAAAAATGTTGTAGTAGTAGTAATAGTAGTAGTAGTAGTAGTAGTAGTAGTAGTAGTAGTAGTAGTAGTAGTAGGAGGAGGAGGAGGAGGAGGAGGAGGAGGAGGAGGAGGAGGAGGAGGAGAAGGAGGAGGAGGGCGGTGAAGAAGACGAAAAGGAAAAGAGAGAGGTGGAAGAAGCACGTGATAAAAATAAAACTGAATAATAATAATAATAATAATAATAATAATAATAATAATAATAATATTAATAATAATAATAATAATAATAATAATAATAATAATAATAATAATAATAATATTAATAATAATAATAAGAAGAAGAAGAAGAAGAAGAAGAAGAAGAAGAAGTTTCAATTTTGAAGTTGCAAAATATAGTTCTAACGGAATACAAATGATCAAATAGAACTCCTTGAGTGAGTTATATAAAAATGTATGCAGCATATGTAATATATTGTAACGGTTTTTTAAATCCATTATATTGACTATGCGTCTACATGCATATATTTAACCGAAAATACTCCACTTCTATCAGCCTCATATTTTCAAAACTTAGTCAATAGAAGGCGACAATTTCGCTTTAACAATAAACTGTGTCAGACGTGTTAAATAAACTGTGACAAACATGTTAACTAAACCACTTTCTCTGAATATATTAAATAGTAAATGAAAGCAATGTTCAAGTGATATTGTTTACTTGCAATCTACGACAGTCTCTGAATTTTCTCTAGTTTGTGTCTGTAAATACTAAAAGGAACAACTGTTACTTGCAGTCTCAAGGCGGGCCTGTGATGAAGAAGGATGCTCCTCGGATGCTGCCGTTTGATTGTCATCGTGACGATTTTGATTGTTTTTGTGTTTGCCTATTCCCGGTAGTACAGCGCATATGAAGATTTAAAAACAGTCATGAACATGGGGGGGGGGCTTGCTGCTGTTGATACGCTGATATCTCCTACTGCGTAGCTCATGACTGTGATCTGCTTTTCGCTCCCTTTGTGAGGTACAGCTTCATAATAATCTTGTATTTCAGATTCATTAGGAACTGTACAACCCCATAGATCACAACAAACTACATGTGGCATATCACTTCCATGTGCACCAATTTCGTTTCTGAAAATTGCTGACATGGTAAGCTATAAGTTGTTAACTATGTACCTGGATATGACATTACCATTTCTTTTAGTCACTCAATATTGCATCTATCTTGGGTGAAGTATGCATTATTCTCTACATCTGTCTCTCTCCTCACCTCACACTTGGTCTTACTCGCCAGGCACAATTCCAAATATTCTATCTTGATCGGTGGAACATAAAATGTACAGGCCAGAACTTCCTCCAACTTCTCTTCCAAGAGCATATAAAATTTATCTCCGTTTTATTTCCTAAGCAAAACTTACATGGCTGCATTTTTAGATCTGTTTCCCTGAGACGACTGGTGGAGACACTAAGAATTGCTTGACGAACGGAAAATAGTGAAATCACGCCATTTCCAAAACTACTGCCACCAAATGATAGTGAAAACATAGAATCTGAAGGTTCTCCTCCACCAGCATATACATACCTCGGTAAATTCTTTGATATTTTCTCCTTGTCCATCGTTCAATTTTTCCATTTTATTTTGAAAACCAGCAAATGGTTCACTATTGTTGACAGATTTTCAGTTTATATTTTCACTTGTCATATTTATAGCTGTCTGTTTAAAATTAAGTCTGTTTATTTCCGTGCTACATCATATGACGTCTTTTCTAATTTCGGTTTTGTGCTGTAAAAAAAATTTTCAGACACGGTATACCGCACCTTCTACACCAACATTGTTTAGTTGCAACAGGTGAAAATACGGCCATGCCACAGAAAGTGAAAGGGCATACATTGTAGAGAGTATGTAAGCATTAGCTACCTCTGTCGACTTGTCAGTGAATGTTTTCTCCCAACCAAATTCAAAGACTAACTGCCTACACTCTGGAAACCTTGTCCGAATTGTTATCTCGTTAGAAACTATATCAAATTAGACACCAAGTAATTCGGCCGGCCTTGTATACATGGATTACAGAAATCTCTAAGCAAATGTTCCCTTTTATATACCTAATGGTGTAAGCATTTAAATGTTTGGAATTTCTTTTTTGGCCACAGAAAGACAAAACGAACTGTTCCAATATTCTTTAACAAATAATCCTTAACAAAGTACAGGGCTCATTGAAGCGAAATTGTTCGCAGTAAACAAAAACAACAGCACAACTATAACAACAGTTGCAACAACAAAACAACAATAATAACGATAATAAAAAAAAATTATAATTGTTTCAAAGTTTGTCAGAAGGCCAGCAATTTTGTGAGAAGGACCACCGGCTCTAATTTGGTACTTATTTTATCAACACTAAAATAATGAGAGCCAAGGTCGACTTTGATGGAATTTGAACGCAGAACGTAATAAGATACGATATGCGCTTAGCATTTTGCTCGGCTCTGTAACGATTTTGCTTGCTCGACGCCTTAATAATAAGAAGAAGAACAACAACAGCATTAACAATAATCATAATGATTTATTCTATTGCGGTAGCAATATCGAACAGATACCTGATTATTTCAGAAATCTCTAAACAAATGTTCCCTTTCACATACCTAATAGTGTAAGCATTTAAATATTTAGATGTCCTTTATTGGTCACAGAAAGATAAAACGAATTGTTCCTCTATATAAAGTAAATCAATGGAAATAAAAAAATAAAGAAATCCCTTATTCACTCCATCATTAACCAGAGACGTGTATCGATTCATAAAAAGATACATTTAAACAATTACTTGTCTCTTGTATCCGTTACTGTTCCACTTCAAAGGAAATCAGTGGCACATGTCACTCCCTTGACATAGCTGGAAACCAGACTTAACTTTGCATAGCATTACTATCATAGGTTTTGTCATAGTTGCTTTACAAATCGTTAAGAGGCATATTTTCCTTTTCTTAGCCAGCTTGATTAATTAATTTTCTTTAAATAAACACTTTGAAACTTCGTATACTG
>NC_142928.1:171793909-171796409 GCF_046866305.1 Octopus bimaculoides | reverse complement strand
CTTTAGGTGTTTTCGCTCAATAAACACTCACAACGCCTGGTCTGGGAATCGAAACCACGATCCTATGGCTGCGAGTCCGCTGCTTATGAGGCAACGGAAATTGCCGAAACTGACCGGTAGGTATAAATAATTCTCGATCGGTGTTTTCGGGCAATTATAGTCCCTGTCAGTATGTATACAATTATGTGTTTTGAATACAACATTATGATTACAAAGTTGGCTTTGCAAGGAAAAGGTCTGATGTTCAATTCCAATGCGTACCATATTTATAGAATGTTATACTTTATAACCTTAATTTTGACCCAAACCTTCTGAATGAGATTGGGCTGATGGAAATTCTACAGAAGACTGTCAGCTGAATAATTCCTGTTATTCAAAGAGTAATTATTGGTAAGTTAATTCAATAACGGGATATTTAGTTAACTGAACAACTGTATTCAAATCTTCGGACGACGAAGATCCATCTCTATTTTATGAATTTCTGTGTTGCTACTGCATTTTATACTACAGAATTTTAACGGGTTGTTTTCAAAAGCGTATTGCTTTAGTTAACCATTTTCTCTAATGCATCACATAATTAATCTCTTTTCTAAAGGTGGTACGTTTTTGTTTTAGACAATCGAGTGTTTGCAGTCGTGTTTGTTCCTTGTGCGTAATGTATTTAATCATCATACGATCAATTACAAGCTCAATGAACAAACTTTGCTGCAAACATTTATCATTTTTCTACCTTTCACCAGAATAAGTTTTGTATACTTTAATTCATCACAGCAAGGACTGGAATTGTGTGCAGCTGGTTCTTCTAGGTTTAATAGCTACTCTTAACTTGTAAAGCAACTATGACAAAACCTATGACAGCAATGCTATACAGCCAAAGTTGAGTCTGTAATACGACAGGTTTTGGTTTCCTTCTGTACCAAGGAAGTGACAATATGCAACCGATTTCCTTTGAAGTGGAACAGTAACGGACACAAGAGACAAGTAATTGTCTAAATGTATCATTTTATGACATTAATGTCTTAAGATATTCATTTATTCTCCTTAGATTCGATACAAGTCTGTGGTTAATGATGGAGTGAATAAGTGATTTCTTTATTTTTTAATTCCATCAGTTTATTTTGCGATTTTTCTCATTAATATCTCTTGGTGTTTCCAAGCTATTCTTTGTCGATGGAATGCCACAAATAACATAATGGTGTGGGTATAAAACTAAGAGAAACTAAAAATGATGTCTAGGTACGAATCTAAGAGTAACTAAAAATGCACCTGTATACACCTACTGCTGGATGATACTAATACCATATTGCATATAATATGGGCAACATACAGCAATTATCAGGTGATAATGATGCATCGAAACAATTTTAAAATGAGAAGATCATAACAAACACTACAATTGTTTCGATGCATCATTATCACCTGATATATATATACATATACACACACACACACACTAGAGAGTGGAGTAAAATATAAAGGCTTCTTTCAGTTTTCGTTTACCAAATTCACTCACAAGGCTTTGGTTAGCACGTGGCTATAGAAGACACTTGCTCAAGGTGCCACGCAGTGGTACTAAACCCGATATACATTTATACATTTTTTGCATTTCATGTATTTAATATACCTTATATATTGGTCTGTCTAATTTGCTTATCTCCACATTTTCTTATATGTTTGTGCGTGTATGTGTGTGTGTGTGTGTGTGTGTGTGTGTGTGTGTGTGTACATATATATGTATATACATATGTACATATATGCATATATATTGTCATAAATGTAAGTATGCTTGTTATATATAGACAAATAACGGATGTGTGATACCATACATCATCAATTTTTGATTACTTACAATTATCTCCGCCTCTATATGATGCATCACAGTTACAAATGACAACAATAAGTTTCCAGTTTTCTTTTTATTCTATTCAACGAGTGGAAAAGAGCTATATTCTTTAATATTTAAACAGAATGATTTCCCCCTTTTAATTTTTCCTCTAATTGCATATAGCAATTTCGCTGTCGCTGATACCATCATAAGAATCAATTGGGATTCCTGTACTTAAATAACCCAATCTTTTTTATGAGAAATTTAATAGTCTTAAACTGTGGTAATCTATCGGATGGAACTTGACTATAATTGTTAGCCTCCCTATCCATTCTCAAGGTAACCTTAGCATCATTTCGTGTGTACATCGTTGAGTAAAACTCATGTTATACAATAAAATGCTGTGTTGATAATTGGTGTGTAAAATTACTCTTTTAGTGTTTGAGAGTAAAATATTGACTTAATGGAGCCATCGATATCATCATCTCAGTTAACGATTGAGACAATCTCCACAGCAGTAGTGTTAAAAACCTTTACGACAGCCTGATACGATTTATCAAAGTATTTGTCATAGTAGCAGGAAAGAAATGGAGATGGGCTTGTTTATTAATTTTGTATAGATTCTTAGTCTTAGGAGATTAATGATGACATTCTGGCTATACTTTCACAGTTTTA
>NC_142928.1:171763909-171781409 GCF_046866305.1 Octopus bimaculoides | reverse complement strand
CGACCCCAGTACTCGACTGGTACTTATTTTCTCGATCCCGAAAGGATGAAAGGCAAAGTTGACCCCGGCGGAATTTGAACTCAGAACATAAAGACGGACGAAATGCCTCTAAGAATTTTTCCCGGCGTGCTAACGACTCTGCCAATTAGCCGCCTTAACGACACTAAAAATAATAATCCGTTTTACTGTAGGCACAAGGCCTGAAATTTCGGGAAGGGAGTAAGTCGATTAAATTAACCCCAGTCCGCAAATGGTACTTACTTTTTATTTCCCTCAAAGGATGAAAGGCGAAGTCGACGTCGGTGGAATTTGAACTCAAAATGTAGCGGCAGACACAATACCGTTAAGCATATCATGCAGCGTGCTAACGATTCTGCCTACTCGCCGCTTTATTAATAATAAAAATAATAATCCTTTGTACTATAAGCACAAAGCCTAATATTTGGGGGAGGGAGATAGTCGATTACATCGGTCCCAGTGTTTCACCGGTACTTAATTTATCGACCCCCGAAAGTATGAAAAGCAATGTTGAACTCGGCAGAATTTGAACTCAGAACGTACCGACAGGCGAAATACCGCTAACCACTTCGTCCGGCACGCTTACGTTTCTGCCAGCTCGCCTTATAATAATAATAATAATAATAATAATAATAATAATAATAATAATAATAATAATAATAATAATAATAATAATAATAATAATAATAATAATAATAATAATAATAATAATAATAATAATAATAATAATAATAATAATAATAATAATAATAATAATAATAATAATAATAATAATAATAATAATAATAATAATAATAATAATAATAATAATAATAATAATAATAATAATAATAATAATAATAATAATAATAATAATAATAATAATAATAATAATAATAATAATAATAATAATAATAATAATAATAATAATAATAATAATAATAATAATAATAATAATAATAATAATAATAATAATAATAATAATAATAATAATAATAATAATAATAATAATAATAATAATAATAATAATAATAATAATAATAATAATAATAATAATAATAATAATAATAATAATAATAATAATAATAATAATAATAATAATAATAATAATAATAATAATAATAATAATAATAATAATAATAATAATAATAATAATAATAATAATAATAATAATAATAATAATAATAATAATAATAATAATAATAATAATAATAATAATAATAATAATAATAATAATAATAATAATAATAATAATAATAATAATAATAATAATAATAATAATAATAATAATAATAATAATAATAATAATAATAATAATAATAATAATAATAATAATAATAATAATAATAATAATAATAATAATAATAATAATAATAATAATAATAATAATAATAATAATAATAATAATAATAATAATAATAATAATAATAATAATAATAATAATAATAATAATAATAATAATAATAATAATAATAATAATAATAATAATAATAATAATAATAATAATAATAATAATAATAATAATAATAATAATAATAATAATAATAATAATAATAATAATAATAATAATAATAATAATAATAATAATAATAATAATAATAATAATAATAATAATAATAATAATAATAATAATAATAATAATAATAATAATAATAATAATAATAATAATAATAATAATAATAATAATAATAATAATAATAATAATAATAATAATAATAATAATAATAATAATAATAATAATAATAATAATAATAATAATAATAATAATAATAATAATAATAATAATAATAATAATAATAATAATAATAATAATAATAATAATAATAATAATAATAATAATAATAATAATAATAATAATAATAATAATAATAATAATAATAATAATAATAATAATAATAATAATAATAATAATAATAATAATAATAATAATAATAATAATAATAATAATAATAATAATAATAATAATAATAATAATAATAATAATAATAATAATAATAATAATAATAATAATAATAATAATAATAATAATAATAATAATAATAATAATAATAATAATAATAATAATAAATAATAATAATAATAATAATAATAATAATAATAATAATAATAATAATAATAATAATAATAATAATAATAATAATAATAATAATAATAATAATAATAATAATAATAATAATAATAATAATAATAATAATAATAATAATAATAATAATAATAATAATAATAATAATAATAATAATAATAATAATAATAATAATAATAATAATAATAATAATAATAATAATAATAATAATAATAATAATAATAATAATAATAATAATAATAATAATAATAATAATAATAATAATAATAATAATAATAATAATAATAATAATAATAATAATAATAATAATAATAATAATAATAATAATAATAATAATAATAATAATAATAATAATAATAATAATAATAATAATAATAATAATAATAATAATAATAATAATAATAATAAAAATAATAATAATAATAATAATAATAATAATAATAATAATAATAATAATAATAATAATAATAATAATAATAATAATAATAATAATAATAATAATAATAATAATAATAATAATAATAATAATAATAATAATAATAATAATAATAATAATAATAATAATAATAATAATAATAATAATAATAATAATAATAATAATAATAATAATAATAATAATAATAATAATAATAATAATAATAATAATAATAATAATAATAATAATAATAATAATAATAATAATAATAATAATAATAATAATAATAATAATAATAATAATAATAATAATAATAATAATAATAATAATAATAATAATAATAATAATAATAATAATAATAATAATAATAATAATAATAATAATAATAATAATAGCAACAACAACAACAACAACAACTGCAACAACATCTTGCATAATCCGTTGAAATTGAGCGGGTTTCGATAGTGCATATAACTACATGCAAAAAGCAACTTGTTCAATTAATATTGTTCATTTCAAAAATGTTATTCTTAACAAATGGAGACTCTATTAAACGGACATATTATTTTTTTTACATTTATAATTCCCCTCCAAATTCCAATTTAAATTAGAATATTACTTCTGCAAACATCTTATTCACATTTCTCAGTTATAATTTAAGACTATAATTTATTTGTACTTCCTTTATTATGATTATGGTACACGATTGCATTTGCTTCGGCGAAAACAGTACTTTCTGGCGTAAATATTGGATAACATATTTATGGTTTTGTCTGCACCGGCCGATTTTCATCAAGTTGTCTACACAAATGCAGTGTTTTGCGTGCTAAAGATGAAAATCGGATTAATCTTTTTCACTTCTTGAACATATTTGTTGATCTTCACGGCTTGTGTCTGGTGCTCATCTCCACAAAAGGAATGAAGAGATAACCTACAGGAGAGGAGAATTCGTTGTCGTTTGCTACTCGTTGTTTTTGTTGCACTGACATACATACCCATACACACACTCACACACAGACACACCCACGCACGCACGCGCACGCACACATACATACACATACACATGATGGCTGCCGCCACGTTATCCAGTATGGCCATTGCACGAAGCTTAACTTAACAGTGCTGTGATTGAATGTGACTTTTTAGCCCAGCCAAAGATCTACAATGTCTTGCACAGAGTTGGCATCCAAAACCTTTACTGGCAATAGCTGTCTGTTGTTGTAATTGGGCTCCAGGTACCTTTGCGTGTCGTTTAAGTCCTCCTGCTGAATCACACTCCCTTCCACATGCCCGACAGACATGATTAGTACGGTGTGTAGCATCATCACCAGCGGCCTGGTAGTCAATCATCGGTCTTGCTTTATACACATACACACATATAAACACATTTTCTTACTCTCTAAGCCCGTTATCACCGATTCATATGGCTACACACTGACTCCTATAAATGAGGACGAGGCAATTTTTTTTTTTCTGAAGACGATAGATGTACGCTCAAAGCTATTTAATCGGTAAGTCACTCCGTAGATATGTGGTGGCTGTTATGCTCTTACATATGTTTTTACATACTGAAGACGAATAAGCAAAAAAAAAAAAAAACCCTAAATGGACGTGATTACCACAAGGGAAGTTCCTGGGCTATCTGCAATGGCTTTACAAATTTCAAGCTTTTCTCAAAGTACTCTTCATCGGGGATTGTTCTGTCAACTTATAAACACGTCCTGACGACTTCCATGCTTGAGATGACTTCACCCAACCAAATAAGACAGACGTTTACATGTCCACTGACTACCAGTTCAAACTGGGCCCACAAATATTCCATAAGTTGGGGGACAATACATTCAGTGATAAATGTGACGTTGACCGTGGTATTATTTCCCGAAAAACTGCAGGACCAATACGTGAGCAAGTATTTCTAAAATGAATTACAGTCTCCTGTCTCTCGCAAAATAATCCACGAATAATTGAGTAAATAGCCATTGGAAACTAAAAAAAAAAAAAAAAACACTCGTTGGAATCGACCAACACAAGGCAATGCAGTTTACAAAGGATCGAATTTTGCAGCGCTCAAGTTTCATTTTCGCAAAATGGTTTAGAGTCAATATCGACTCTATCATGCGTTGGTCGCTATGCCATTCCCAATCGCCAATTGTAATTTAAATGGTACTTCGATTTATTGAGCGCAGAAGTATGAAATATAAAATGAATCGTGGCGCAATTTGAACTCAGGACACACAAACACACAAACATGTATGCATGTATGTATATTCATATATACATATATATATATATATATATGTATGTACATGCGTGTGTGTGTGTTTGTATATGTACATGTACGAGTATGTATGCTTATATATATGTATGTATTTACATACACACACATGTATAAGAAAATATAAATAGAAAAATAAAAAGGCAAGGAAAAAATATTTGTTTGATGGCCGTATATATTCACCAAAACATAGTTTAAAGTAATTGATTTTTGATTGAAAATTGCGTATATTTTGTACTTATTTAATATTGGTTAAGAAAGATGAAACAAATTTTAACAGCAAAATCTTAACAACTTTACACAAATAATGAGGTGCCAGACACTCAAAAAGACAATCTCCTCACACTTACATTTTCTTTTTTCCTCAAGACAAAAAATAATATTATATCTACACACACACACACACACACACACACACACACACACACACATATATATATATATATATATATATATATATATATATATATATATATATATATATATATATATATATATATATATATACATACATACATACAGATATATATGTATATGTATATAAACATATATATACATAAACACACACATACACACATAGATATAAACGTATATATATATATATATATATATATATATATATATATAAATATACATACTTATATATATATATATATATATATGTATATGTATATATATGTACATGTATGATAGAAATAAAAAAGAGAATAACGTATAAAGTTTAATTTTTTAATTAGCTTTAAAAAATGTATTTGATTTTGATTTAGTAAAACATTTCGTTTCTCTCTAATGTGAATATAAATAGAAACGAAAGTACTTGATTGCTCAAACAAAGAGACATGATTTGATCTTATTTACTTACTTGCTATTTTTGAATGAATAAATAAATCTATGAATGCATAAATAATCGAAATCTAGCGATTGTGTTATTGTATTTGTGTAAATATAGTCTTATTGTGTTATTGTAATAGCGCAATATATATTGTGGATTTTATAGAGAGATAACGCAATGGAAAAAGTTTCGTGTTGTGATAGTGCCAATAACAACCGAAATGTTGATTGATGACAATAATACGATGCAGCTTATTTTAGATGGGTGGTAATCAACATGAGTTCAATTAGAATCACATCGCAGTCAAATTCCATAAAGGTAACTGATACTAACGAAAGTAAAACTAACAAGATTTATCACCAACACAACTTATAATCATAATATTTATCTACGAAAAGAAGTCAGAGCAATGATATAAACGGGATAGGAAAGTAATGTAGGAAGATGTGTAATTAGTACTCGAGATGACCTAGAGGAACTAGAATTTAATGTCTACTGATAGTGTTGGATGGGATTGCTATTTTTATGCTGCTCTAGAATCTGTTTTCGATTGCCTATCTCGATTTTACGGTTCCAATAAATGGCAAGTCAGACGTGAAAATTTGATTTGATTTTCGCCGAGGGCGTGATATTTGTCAACTTTCAAGATTTATCTTAGCATAACGCATTCACTCTTTTATGTATTTGTGTATGTATGTTTTTCTGTGTGTGTATTATATTTATATATATATGTATATATATATATATATATATATATATATATGTGTGTGTGTGTGTGTGTGTGTGTGTGTGTGTGTGTATACATATGTGCGTATATATATATATATGTATGTATATATATATGTATATTATATATATATATATATGTGTGCGTATATATATACTTGTGTGTGAGTATATATGTATATATATATATATATGTGTGTATATATATACACACATAGATATACATAGATAGGAATATACATATATGTACATACCTACATATATTTGTATATATACATGCACATATGTGTACAGGACGTCAAGAAAATGTGAACAAAATGTGAAACGAGAACATAAAAAACAAAAACATGGAAAGCGAACCTTTTTTACGAACAACGAAAGAAACAAATAGTGAAACGAGACAAGCAACATAAAGAATATTCCCTTCATTAGTTGTCCCCCGTTTTATGTACTCCGCGTTTCGAACGTAGGGACAAGGTGCGACTTCGTTAAAACAGTCGTTCCCGCAAAGCAAATTAAAAAATGGGGAGGATTTGCAGAGGGTTAAAGTGATGATAAAAGCAGGACAGTGAGAAAAAAACAGTAAAAACGAACGGTAAGGGCTGTTAAACCTAAGGCGGTGAAGCGGTGACGTTGAAGAAACGAGCCTTGAGAAGAGACAGGCAAAAGCACGTCTTATCTTTGTGAAGGAAGTGGAAGAAAGACAGATAGACACCTTTCTGTTTTTCTCTCCCACTCCTTCTCTAATACTTCTTCTCCCCCTTCACCGTTCCCTTCTTCTCCCTCACTCTTCCACCTTAACTCTCTCGTTGCTCACACATGACCAACGGCTATCTATCTTTCTTCCACTTCCTTCCTAAAGAAAAGACGTGCTTTTGCCTATTTCTTCTCAAAGCTTGTTTCTCCAGCGGTCACCACTTCACCTCGTTATGGATTAACAGCCCTTACCGTTTGTTTTTACCGTTTTGTTCTTACTGCCCTGTTTTTGTCACCACTTTAACCCTCCGCAAATCCCCATGTTATTTATAAGTTGCTTTGCGAGAACGACTGCTTTAACGAAGTCACGTCTTGTCCCTACGTTCGAAACGCGGAGTACATAAAACGGGACACAACTGATGAAGGAATGTTCTTCGTGTTGCCTGTCTCGTTTCCCTATTTGTTTCTTTCGTCGTTCGAAAAAAAAGTTCGTTTTCCATGTTTTTGTCTTTTATGTTCTCGTTTCACATTTTGTTCAGGTTTTTTTTTTGACGTCCTGTACCCATATATGCATGCATAATTTATGGACACCGAAAGGATGAGAGTCAACCTCAGCGGAATTTGAACTCACAACGTAGCGCTAGGCGAAATACCGCTAATCATTTCCTCCAGCGTGCTAATGACTCTGCCAGCTCACCGCCGAAGTAGTAGTAGTAGTAGTAGTAGTAGTAGTAGTAGTAGTAGTAGTAGTAGTAGCAATAATAATAATAATAATAATAATAATAATAATAATAATAATTTGTAGTTATTTAAAAAACAGAGAAATATGTTGAGTGGGTAAGAATCATAGTTTAAACTAACCATTTTATTTGAATGATATTTCATTTTATTTCATCGACGATGTCTTAACATAGTTAATAAGAACTCGTCTGGCAATTTTTCGAAATTCAACCCGTTATTTCGAAAATGTTACTTTTTCCTAGAGGAAATTTTACATAATCTTATTAAAAGATTTTTTTTTAAACTAAAAACAGCGGCCTGTGATTATTTTCTAATTCTAAAGTCCAGTCTAGCTGTCTGATTTACATCTGCTTTTTGATTTCCACGAATATTTTTATGGCATTAATTTGTCCTAAATTCTAATTACTTTCCTTAAGATAAAACACAGCACATCATATTGTTTCTGTGCCACGTATCACTTTCAAGAGACACGAATATCAATCTCGTATTACATTAAATTCCGACAAATACCTCGCTTAGTATAATTTCATTTGGTGAGCCGATGCAAGAAATACGATAAGACCATTTTGGAAATATATATAATACTAATACTATCACCAAACGACCGGCATTATCAATCAACAATAAGATATTAAAAACAACTTGTAAACACGATCACACTTAAAAAGAGACTGTATTACATACACGTTAAGTTCAGACATGATTATTGCAAACACTATAGGCATAATTTATTACTAGTATAATCATCACCATCACAACTATTAACAAGATGTTTATCACTAACAGATCAGAAACTAATACAGACAGATATGTCAGAAGTCTGTTGTGTTGGAGAAGGTACAACAAATGTAATTACTTTGAATACTTGGTATAAAAATAAATTTTGTTTTCGATCTGTCACTCATAATATTGTCAGTACAATGATCCACGGAAGATTTTACGAACATCAAAGCCTTTCATTTAATTAATATTACTGAAAATAGACCATGCATGTATGGACACGGAGTTCTTAATAGTGACGATAGTAATAATTTTTAACATTAGTCTATTAAGAAATGGTAGACTAATGTTGGTGTTGATTTTTATGAGGGTAAATTAAAGGACACTGTGGATAATTCTGCTTATGAATGTACTAGACGTTCCCGAAAATTATATATATATATATATATATATATATATATATATATATATATATATATATATATATATATATATATATATTTTATATGTAGATATAATAATATATATATATTATATAAATTATTATATAAATTATATAGTTTGTATATCTATCTATCTATCTATCTATCTATCTATCTATCTATCTATCTATCTATCTATCTATCTATCTATCTAATAATAATCATAAATATATAGGGATTAGCAGTATCCTGCTTCTCCAACATACTGAGAATTCAGAAATAGCAGCCAAATAACTACTGATTCCAAAACTACAAATTTTTCTCTAATTGATAGCGATATTTATGGTACACACAGAACAAAAAATAGAAGAGAAGAGTAAAAAAACAAACCTGCATTTAGTTAATTGGGTACGACGTTTCACAGTTAAGGGTATGAATTTCCCCATTCCGATCTTCAGCCACAATATTGTAATAAATTTGCCAACGTCTAAATAACTCACGTTAATTTTGACCATGCGACATCAAGACCACGTGAGGCAGACACTAAGAATTTTATTGGCCAGTGAGTTTAAAATCTCTTACCCCAATGAATTTAATTCAGTGTGTGTCATAAATGGTCCCGCATAGAAAAAAGTCCCGTACGACTTGTTGCGCTTTAGCTATCCACCTTAGAGGTATTACTCTTCTCTTCTGTTTTTTGTTATGTGTGTACCATAAATATCGCTATCAATTAGAGAAAAATTTGTAGTTTTGGAATCAGTAGTTATTTGGCTGCTATTTCTGAATTCTCAGTATGTTGGAGAAGGAGGATACTGCTAATCCCTATATATTTATGATTATAAATGGTTTTACCGATAAGGTTTTTTCATACTGAGCTACCCGGCAAAATTGTTAATTATTAATTTTATTACTAATTAATGAGTCCCTGCCCTATATATTTATCTATCTATCTATCTATCTATCTATCTATCTATCTATCTATCTATCTATCTATATATATATATATATATATATATATATATATATATATATATATATATATATATATATATATATATATATATATATATATATATATATATATATATATATATATTAACTATATATTTATATTTTATACTGTGAAACTTAATTTTATTTTAATTCTTAATAAATTGAATTGAATTGAGTTTTTATCTGTTAATTTGGATTTTTATCCCTAATATTATTTTGTTATATATATATATATATATATATATATATATATATATATATATATATATATATATACGACAGGCTTCTTTCAGTTTCCGTCTACCAAATCCACTCACAAGGCTTTGGTCAGCCCGAAGCTATAATAGAAGAAACCTGCCCTTGCCCAAGGTGCTACGCAGTGGGACTGAACCCGGAACCATGTGATTGGAAAGCAAGCTTCTTATGACACATCCACTCTTGCGCCTATATATATATCATGTATTATATATATACATATATATTATATATACATTATATATAATTGTATATATAATTACACACACGCGCGCACACACACATATATATCTACACACACACACACACACACACACACACACACACACACACACACCCATATATATATATATATATATATATATATATATAGATTTATATATATACCTCTACGTATGTGCGTGTGTATAATTAAACTAGTAGGAATATTTTATCTTTATGATACCAAGTTTTATATTGATTTGATATCATTATATTATATATTCCTATACTGTATATGCATAAGTATAAAATACATATGCTATGCAGGTGGGAGTGATCAATGAAAAATGGTGTATGTAGAATATCTAAAGTCATTTGTTTCGCTCTTTAGTTGTGGTTTTAGGGAGATTTGGCTACTATTAAAAGGAATTATGTTCGTTATTAACGCACACTAAATCATTAGTGAATGTATATCTTCGTGTATACTGATTCAGCAAGCATCATATGCTATGCATGATTTTTCTTAGATTATTGTATAATCCCCAAGTTATTCTTGACAATTTAGTGAGTCCATCAGTTACGTTTGCATCTAAAGCCCTACAAATTTCTCTCTCAAAGAAACTTGCCTTCATAATGGTTGTGTTGGATCTGTACTGTTTGTCCTTTGTGTTATTGGATAAATATTTATTCGCCATCTGAGAGTATTAGTGAATGTAAATGATAGAAGGACATAGTATTTCATTTGCAGCCATAATATACTACCAATCATATTAATGGTTTACAAGTCAATATTGTGCCGGCAATTAATATTCTCGTACCAGCTACCAGAAATGTGTTTAATGTGTAAATTGCTCTATCCACTAGTGTTATGCCGTTAAACGTAGTAGGTATTTAAGCAAAGCGTTCGTGAATAGTTAATGGGTTGAATATGGTGTTGATGAAAGAACAATAACTTTTGAAATATGTATATACACCAATCACTTATTTTTCCTATCTCGGGTCGCATTGTTCACATAAACGTATGCAAAACGTCATAACTTTCAGTGATAGCTCTGAATTCGACAGAACATCTATACAGTTAAACTTTAAACTGAGAACATCGCATTGGTAACACAAAAATAAGGTACAATATTGACAAATAAACCTTTAATATATTTGGTAATATATTATTGCTTCAAAACGAAATACCGCGTTCTTGCAAGCAATTACGATTTTTATGAATATGCACAAAATATGACAATAGAGTAGTCCTTTCTTTTGAATTTCTTTGGTTCACATGTACCCTGCAACGTCTCCCAATATGTTCTTCTCCAAAATGTCACGAAAGAAAATCCTAGGTTTCATATTAAATATCTTTAATCATATCTAGTCTGTGAGCCGGTGTCTGTCCTGGATAAAGTTTGTTTGTGATTTCTTTCCATCGGGAATTACAGGCGAAACGGAAGAAGAAATATGGTTTTCTTAACTTTCGAAAAATTACATTGAATCTTCGTACAGTTTCTGCATCCATCGTAGGCCTTCTGTGAATGTTGGAAGTATGATAACTCTTTTACCAATGTTTGAATTATGGGAATGTATGTAACCACGAATATTTTGATACACTTCTCCCCTGATCTCTGTTTGCACTATTACAAAACAGTATATATATATATATATATATATATATATATATATATATATATATATATATATATATATATATATATATATATATATATATATATATATATATATATATATATATATATATATATATATATATATATATATATATATATATATATATATATATATATATATATATATATATATATATATATATAGGCAAGCAGTGGCTGTGTGGTAAGTAACTTGCTTACCAGCCAGATGTTTTCGGGTTCAGGCCACTGCGTGGGACTTTGGGTAACTGTCTTCTACTATAGCCTCGGGTCGGCCTAGGCCTTGTGAGTGGATTTGGTAGACGGAAACTGAAAAAGACCGTCGTATATATGTATATATATGTGTGCTTGTCTGTCTGCGTTTGTCCCCCCACCATCGCTTGACAACCAATGTTGGTGTATTTACGTCCATGTAACTTAGCGGTTCAGCAATACCAGACCGATAGAATAAGTACTAGGCTTCGAAACAATAAGTCCTGGGGTCGGTTTGTTCGACTAAAATTGCAGTGCTCCAGCATGGCCACAGTCAAATGACTGAAACAAATAAAAGAATAAAAGAGTATATATACATAAGTATAAATATGTATATATACAAATACACACACACATACACTCACACGCACGCACACACGCACACACAAACATGCACATGTACGTATGTATGTATGTATGTATGTATGTATGTATGTATGTACGTATGTGTACAGAGGTGCAGGCGTAGATTTGTGGCCAGAAGTTTACTTACAAAGAACATCGTTTGGGGCACCCCTCCACTGTGGGTAATGAAAGGCTACGCAGTAGGTCAGAAACTCTACTGCAGCTTCGGCTCAACCAAACTCTTGTGAATGGATTTGGCAGACAGAACCTGGAAGAAGACCGTCGTGTGTATATATATATATATATATATATATATATATATATATATATGTGTGTGTGTGTGTGTGTGTGTGGAATAGGAATAGACCTTTTAACCTCATCCCCCTATTCCTCCTTCACTCTATATGCTCATTCCCTCTACCCTGTTAAGACAAACTGACCATAAATATATCGCTACCATCCTCCGCCTCTATCTCTCCTCTATCCCCTTTCACATTCTGTCTTCATGACTTGACCTAATTACCGCTCACTTTTCACTTGACTTGGCCATTCTTCAAGTAAACAAGCAAAAATCCATCGCAATATGGAATATATGTACCTCTGCTATCTATGCTATATCAACTTTCGCTCCAACATAAATTTCCGGATTATGCACACAAGGATTACTTTGCACGGATCTCTACACGGATATTCACCACTGGAATGAAACTAAACTTGAAGTACTGTTCGCTTTTTCAGCACATCACACTCTTTACCACTTCATACTAAAAATATCCGCCTATGGATATAATAATAGATTACTTTATTTTTTCTGTCTCCGATGAAGGGAAGTACTAGATCTTCCCAGAAACAGCTGTAAGACTCTATCCATAAAATACTTCTCCAACCTTACCTTTGCTCTCTTTATCTTTTTGTTTTTATATATTTATATATATATATAACGTGGCTGTGTGGTAAGAAGCTTCATTCTCTGCAACATGTGGTTCCGGGCAATTGTCTCCTACTATAGACTCGGGCTGCCCAAAACCTTGTGAGTGGACTTGCTAGACGGAAACTGGAACTAGTCCGTCGAATGTGTGTGTGCGTGTTTGTGTCTGTGTTTGTTCTCTCATTACCGCTCGACAAACGATATTTACGTCCACGTAACTTAGCGGTTCGGCAAAAGATTCGGATAGAATAACTCTTAGGTTTAAAAGTAAGACCTGGGATCTTGTTCGACTAAAACTCTTCAAGTCGGTGCTCCAGTATGGCTGCAGTCAAATGATTCAAACAATTAAGAGATTAAAAGTGTGAATACATATATATATGAACTATTTAGTTGATACACTTTTGTTGTTGGGAATATCCACGTGCTACACTTCTGCGAGCACAGAAATTTTGATCAAAAGCCAATTGCATTTGGGGGAATATCAAGAAGATATGCCATTCATTGAGACTGATCACTCATAAATATTACGGAAAGGAACACGTAAACTAAGCAAAGATTGTGCAATAACCAAATGAGACAATGGGGATTATTAGCAAGTGGCTAATTGTAACTGTATTTGTAAATTCGATTGAGGGTTACTATCAAGAGGAAGATAACATACAATGGAGGTAATTATTTCGCTAGTAATTAGAATAATTGAGAGATAGAAATTAATCAAGCGGTAGAATACACCGTAAATCTTACAGGATTAGCGATAATAAATCAGTTAGGATTACACGCAATAGGGTTAATCATGGTTAGATGTTTAGTCGGGGTGATTTATTCCAGAGGAGTAGTTTAACTTAGTATTATTCAATGGAAATTGAATTTCTGATTTTGCTATGGTTGCAGCGGTAGTTGTTAGCAAAGGTAACCATTCTTATTGGCATCCTTTGTTACGCAGCTCTGGTATTATCAACGCCCTGTGTTATCATACTATGGCATCTGAATAAGTGAGGTATCAATATGTTTATTGAAAATAATGGAGCACTTAAGCAGTCCAACTCTGTCTCGTTCAACATTATGTTTTTTTTCTTATGGTACTTAATCTAACCCCTCAAAAACGGATAAAATGTTTAAAGATTAAGTATTTCCGTTTATTACTGTACTTCATTGATGAATCCCGCGTGGAAAGGGAAAGGTTTCGCCTCATCTCCCGTATGCAAATTTGTTTCATGGAATACTAAAGTACATCAGGTGTTCTTCACAGTTATGAGAATCAATTTGGGCTCAACACTTTGAAGTGATAATCATTGCATAAAACTTTGAATTGAAAGCGTTTGAAAGTAAAGAGCATATCCGACTACTCATTGAATAGCCGGGTTTGGTCCTTGAAATTTAGTATATTTGCATGAAAACTAAAATTCCTCTTCAACATATGTATGTAAATATTAGATCATAAAGAATTTCATTCAATGATGTGTAGAAAAGCCATCAACCGACGATCCTGTTTTGCGTGTCTTATTTAAGATGTCATGTTTTGCAGCTGTTAAACTAATTGTTAAATGGACTATATCGAGAAGACTAATATGCTTCAAATTATATTTTCTCTAATGCAAACAAATAGAAAAGAAATCGTTCATTTCCCTTGATTGATACATTTATCGACAGGATGTATATCTTGGGTTTTTCGGTGGGACACCACAAGTTCATCGTTTTGCCGAAGTCGCTGCCAGTTCTGACATTGCTATAAAGTTATTTTGCTTCTGAAATAGGTACATCAAGTTTTTATCATATATTTACTAAGCGCGGTATCTATTTTTTCTTGCTGTCAATATCTTTTTCATCGATTTTGAATACGAATCTCCTGAATCGGCAAATACTCTTAAGAAAATACTTATATTGTTACTTACAGTCTTGTTAGAATTATAGCATTTCTAGAGAGTTTGTCATGTTTCTAAACTTGATTCTCCATTGCTTGATCAGCCGACATTGGCAAAATTACAATTGAAAACGTTAGGATATATTTGATAAGTTTGAAAGCGTGAAGACATGAAGGTTAAGAACCTCATTTTAATGGTTGCCGTTACTAGTAAACTAAATGGTGTGTTATAATAATTGCTACTTTGTCCATTTGTTGAGTAAGTCTTTGTAGACATGTTCTAGGTACTTTATGTAACTATAGTACTTACTTGCACTTGCGGAGTCTTTTACCTGTGGTGAGTTGTGTTAGCTGATCGCTTTCGACGGTCGGCTCAAAAGTTCCAGCAGGCAAAAAGCAAAGTATGGCTTCTGTCTGCTACCAAATATCCAATTTGGAAATTTGACAAATGCCTCACTGCGTCGGGTGCCGTAGCCGTAGTTGTTCTTCGTTGTTGAGAAGAGTTCATATTCAGAGTTTTTCTAGTGAGAATACAAGCTCACACGTGGCTCTAGTGGCAATACAAGCTCACATGCATAAACACTTCGGGATTGTGTGATCCGTAGCAGCTCATATAGTATTAGACTACGACCGCCGCAGAAGATTCGCTGAGCAAGTCTGATTATCAGGAGTCCTGGCTAAGAATTTAAACTACATCCGGTAGTGGGGCGTTTGTACGTGAGTTCCAAAGTTTTAAGGAGAGCAGAACCACTTCTTAGTCAATACTGTTGCTAGGTCGATTCTGACCAGGCGGAGTAGTATTTCGTAGGATCCCAACTGTGGGTTAAGTAGCATGTGAACCACCCACTTCCAACCCAGATTTTACTGTTGGAACAACTTCCATTTAATACTTTGTTGTGTAGTGCATAGACGCTTTATTAAATATCCTCTAATCTGATAATAGATCGGAAATGCATGGAGATTGTTTTTCTCACCCCCCTGATTAATGAAGATAAGTTGAAGTTTTACAAAAGTATAATGTAATTCTTCATTCGGTTACCGTATGGATGATGCTTACTTTAAATCAGCATTATTGTTGTCCCAACTAAATTTACTATCTTCAGAACAGTGTTTATTGTAACTGTTAAACTGAACTATCTGGCTACACAAATTTACGTTTTATTTTAATATTCTTTTTCTATAAAGTCATTTTTTATAGATATCTCTCCTACCTGCTGCTATGTAGATAACATGCACGGTTCAATTATTGTCAGCACTCTTTCTCGTGTAATAAGCATTTTGTTTCAGTGTCCCATTGATTTATTACTCTCAGTCGTGTTAATGGGCTACCTTCAATATGTATAATAAATGATACCGTTTTCAGCGTTGATTTTAACCTGGTATATGTGTTATAGTTATCGAATAGCTATAGATCAAATTCCTTTTATATATGCATAATTGAGAATCTGCAACATTGATCAGATTTGATCAGCGTTCTGTATGAATCTTACTAACAAATCTAAAGAAATGTTCGGCTTAAATTTTTCTGTGAAACGGGGTCACACTTCTTCACAGTACTGAAATATGTACTGTCTCAAAACAAGAAATCTATCTTTGTTCTGGAAAGAAGCATTATCTCTTGAATATTTCCAAATTGTGAAGAACGTGCATTATTGAGATAGAAACAACATATAAAATATGCAAAATATTTCTCCTTAACGTCTCTCATTTAATTTACAATACAATGGTCAAAGTCCCCGTCAACATGTTCATCTGCATTACTTATATTATTTCCACTATTTCTTCTTCTGCATACTAGAAGAACAAATATCAGCTGTATCATTTGGAGACCTATAAGCTCAGTCTTTTGATAAAACCTAGCCATCATCCAGCCTTAAGATACATTGAATCGTGAATCGAGCATAGATTTTTAAATGATTTAAAACTAGCCTCTTTAGCTTTCTTTTTCTGACATTCACTTCACTATTTCACTATTAATTCATGCGCTCCATGTGACATAAGAGAATATTCCTTTAAAAAAGAAGGCAAATTGTCAATATTTAAAAATCATAAATATATAGTTGGAAAATAACAAGACATAATACGTGATAAATATAGTTG
>NC_142928.1:171751409-171758909 GCF_046866305.1 Octopus bimaculoides | reverse complement strand
TCGACACTAAACATTTATTGACTGTCGTAGTCTGCTTTATATTTACCGTATATATTTACAAGACTACATGGTTCTGGGTTCAGTCACACTGCGTGGCTCCATGGTGAGTATCTTCTACTATAGCTTCGTGCCGACCGACGTTTTATGGGTGGATTTGGGAGACAAAAACTACGACAGTTTGACAACTGGTCCTGGTGTGTTTATATCCCTGTAACTTAGAGGTTCGGCAATAAAAAAATATAAAAGGTTTACATCAGAAGAGCAGAGTGTGTTCGTAACCTTATTATACAAAAAGGAATATCGATGAAATAATGAATTTACCCAAAATAAATTTTGTGTTCTAGACAGCCTACATTCTGTCGGCATAGTAAACTATTGTTTGATTATATCTCCCCATTTTTCTCCTCGGTATCGTAATTTCTTACTACTGAGCATCGTAATGGCATGTTCTTCGCTATAGTAACGTTATATACACACTGTTATTTCTAAAATTATGCACTCTCATGCAAAACTTAACATTCATTAATCCATCATCGTTAAAATTTCGCACACAGGTGTCATGTACACGCAAATCTATTCACTTCCAACTAGACCTGTAGAGCTTCCATGAGCAGAAACCTCAAAACAATTTTCCAGTGGGAACATAACAAATTCTCCTTCAGCACTACTACTACTATTACTACTACTACTACTACTACTACTACTACTACTACTACTACTACTACTACTACTACTACTACTCTTTTCCTCTCAGGCATGAACAGTAGCACATTCTTCAAATTTTTCCAATTCGATGAAAAGTTTTAGTTTTGAATTCTGCTAAGTTCTCTCATGGCAACTTCACTTATAAGTCATTATCAAAAATAGTTTCACAATAATAACATTTTTCTCTGTCACCAGGAAATATTTCAATCTAGATTATTGATTGGCTAAATTTTTACAAAACATTCAGGTGTGACTTACAAAATAGCACTGTTCGCATATCAGAAAAGGTGTAGTAACTAATCATGAAATCACTGCAGATCAAACATAGGAAAAATTATATGAGAAGTGTGCTGCATGATACATGGTCCATAATCAAGCAGGCCATGCTACTAATAAAATAATAAAATTCAAAGTGTTTCTTCGTCAAGTGATTCATTCAGAAAGTCCTACAAGCTGTTGTGTGCTTACAATAACTGCTATAGATCAAATTTAAAACAGAGTCATATTAACTGGATAGCAAAAATGCATTCACAAATCCGCAACAATCTTGTCCATCAAATGCACTCTGTTTTCGCACTGTGATTGGTATACCGATCACAGCTATTGATCTTCTGACTATCATAATCCTTTCGCTTTCATTCGAAAGATTTGTTTCTCTTTCAGACGCTCATCATCCTTTGAGTAGTATCTCCGAGAAATTGGATAGAACTGCATCTTTAATCTATTTCCCTACTGACATAGTGTTAAAATAACTTACCTGTTTTCAATAAAGATATTCCCCGATCTGCATTCTTAGTCTAGCGGGCGAAGCTAAACTGTGAAGATCAAGGGATCACTCCTTTTCCAGCTTGAATAGCATCATTAAATAACTTCAACAAACGTTAAAATGAAGAAACTGCATATTTTGCCACCTTATTTCTTGGACCGAAATCTTACTTCCAGACAAGAGTAATCCAATACATATCAATGAGGTCTTTTTCAATACACATCAACGAGCTCCTTCTCTCTCTCTCTCTCTCTCTCTCTCTCTCTCTCTCTATATATATATATATATATATATATATATATATATATATATATATATATATATATATATATATATATATAACTGTCTCTCTAATTATTTTGCAATTATTGTGATTTTATTTTACATCAGATAGGTAAAGCCCAGACTATTCATAGTTCATAACCAGCCGAAGAAACATCTTGTGTCTGTAGTTTCGATTAAAAAATCTCCAGTTTTTCGTACTTACACAAAGTTTGCAATGCATATCCAAAGCATTTCATGACGTGAACACAAGGCCAAGGAGGAGTTTTATGAAAATACGCCACAAATTTCAACTGTTAGTACTCAACGCAAAGTATTCTGTCATGACCACTGGTTTTGTACTGAAAAACAGGTCAAATCAGATGATATTTTGTTTGGACGCTTCCGCACATTAATAGGAGCTTAATATCTCTCAACTACATTGTTATTATTAGCAGAGACACACAACATAAAATTGAGGATCTACTAAATCTAATATGAGACAAAGATCCCTGGCGCAGCATTGTGAGACGCACCACAATTGTAGACGCCGGAATAAACAAGAGGAAAGATAAAAAATGATTGAAGGACCGGGTTCGATTTTAAGAGATGTACGGGCGTCGAACAGTCTCATCTCTTTCATCTGTTATAGTGAGAAATCCGTTTACTTAAAAGTAAGAATTCCATTTCATTTAATACAAGATGTTATTTAAATCTAATACCTTCTATCCCCATCAAAACCCCCTTCGACTACTCTCAACTCATTCTTTTTCCTTTTTCTGTTTTTGATTCCTATCAGAATCACGATTTCCGCTAAGTCAGACATTGGTTCGATTTGAGTGAGCTAATAAACACGACATATATAATATATTACGACTTTGAGATATCTAGACCTTTTCATCTTCTTATATCAAAAGAATATAATCGAGATGTAACGAAACTTGCGATAAGGGTGTTAATGGAATATGATGAGAAACAATTAAGTGATATTAACAAGGGATATCACGCTATATCAAAGACTAATTTTGAGATATAAAACTATTGTCACTAACTCTACACACCTACGAACGCGCGCACACAGTTACAGAGCAACACACACACATGTGCACAGATACACACACAAACACGTATAGACGCATCATTGGCGTTTCACCACCGCCACTACCGTCTCTAGTGTCATTAGTAGCAGCGCCACCACCACAGTTTAGTTCACAACATATATACTCTCTCACAATATACATCATTAGTGTATACTCATTGTAATTGCAATACACCGACAAAGTACAGCAATTCTATTTCTGCTTCTCTCTCTGTCTCACCAACACACAGACTCCCATATGCTTGCATACAACGATGTATCAGCGTGCACGAACAATCTTCCCGGAAAACGTACACACACACACACACACCCTTAAACACAAATGCCAATTACTACGTTCATACACACATACTCACACAAAAACATCTAATGAGCAGAACGCATTTTGGGAAGCACATATTTCGCATCCATGATTTGTAATTCAAGAGTACATAAGCTCAAGTATATTTATTGTTCAACGGTTCCTCACATGATATACACCACAGCCATCTCCGAAATTAATTATTTAGAATCATATTTTGTAACCATAATAGTAAATATTTTTCATAAGTATGCCATAGCATATCATCTGGACATTTTTGTTATGTTTAATAATACTTAGCACTTTTAAAGTGTAAAAGAAAATAATAATTATACTACTAGAGTATGCTATAAACGTATGCACTGCAATGTACATTAGTGCAAAGTATGTGTATCATTAAATAATATATTACATTATATCACAGTGTATCACTGAAAGGGTTACTGATTTATTAAACAATGTATACTCTCATTCAACACTTTCTGCATTCCAGTAATGTCAGAGAACAGATTAACAATACTCTATACATTTGATACTTTATCACAAACAACGCCATATTTTCTATACATGACCAAACAATATTGACGTAATACGTTTATGTATACAGCGTGCGTATATATGTTTCATAAAGATTTTTTGTGTTGTATATTGAATATTCATCTTAACCAGTATTAATGCCGATTACAGGCGAAAAATTGACATGTTGCAAGATTGGTATCAGAAAATAGAGCAATAATAAGATAAATATTGCATCAAAGCGAATCTATTATCCTTTCAAAAATATACTGAACAATAAGTTTTTTTATGACATATAAACGCAATGTTATTCGTTATTTACATGATAAATTCTAGACATATTTAATTGAAATAGATAATACTGTGTTACATGTTAACCATTGAGCTTAGTTCTTTTTAATTCCTCTAAGTTCCACTTTACAAATGACGATATGACTCACCAATGATAAACGCTACAAAAAACTCTATTTAAACTAACGAAAACTACATTTTCTTATGCCTTAGATTGCACTTTACAACATACAAGTTTTCATTTCAAGAAAATTGAATAACCGTTATTATAAATGCATAAAACAATTCCTACTTTGGAATGTAACGTATGTACCTGAGAGCTGAAAGTCACTTACAAACGTTAATATATTTTAAATATATGAAATAACGGTCGATTTAAATAAGAATTGTCAGCTGTATTTTCAACATAAATTAACTCGTGTATCAGGAGTTCGATTCTTCGTTTATGATGTTTAAGTGCATATCGTGAGACACGGTGTATGACATTTATTTAATTATTTATGTGTATTTATGAGTGTGTGTATATGTGTATTTATAGGCGAAGGTAAGGAATACGCTCACTACCTGTTTTCGGTGTGTAGATAGATAGATAAAGAGATATATATAACCGTAGCGGCTGCTGGTCACTCTTTATTCTGTCTAAGTGGGGTAATTTCAGCCGGTTTCTTGAAGCTGTTTTCACGTCTATCCTATTGCGTTTGAGATATTAATTTCGAAAAGAACTCACTCGACGCTTCATCACTTGTTTTTAAAATGTCTTCACATTTCAATAAGTTACCAGTGTTACAAAAGAGGCTACCACTGTCAGTGCCTGTTTATCTCGGAGGTAACGATCGCTCACTTGGAATTTGAGTGGTACAATGTTCGATTTTGCTGACCATTTTCCGTTTTCTCTCTATAGCGGTATCTTCGAATTCTATTTTCACAGTTTTTTTCTACTTTCGATATTTACATTCCTTATTTTATATGTAAATATATCTGTGTGTGTGTGTGTGTGTGTGTGTGCGCGTGTGTATAATCTAACAAACACTGAGTGATTTGGTATTGGTCTGCGGCGGCAAGAATTATGTAGTAATATCCATAAAATGATTATGTGAACATATCGAGAAGAGTGGAAAATACAATGTTTTAGACTTCAGACAGTGTTCCACTTCAGAGGAAAGTTGAAAGGAAATAAACAAATGAGAAAGAGAGGGGGGGTTATCTTCCCTAAGATGCAGCCATCGTTTTACAATGTAGGTGATGAAAAACTATTTTATTTCTCACCTTTCAAGTTTTTACTGAAGTAGGACATTGTCCGAGACATTTTACCTATACGTATATATATATATATATATATATATATATATATATATATATATCCCAGTCAAGCTGGTTGAAAGACCCTGAACGATGCTGTGCAGAAAATTATGCCCGGTTGCATATGCAACTGCCCATACTCTGTGCAGTAGAAACACGTGTAGGACGTTGTAACCATAAAAATATGCTATATGACATTGTAAAATAAAAGGAAAGAAATGGGGGCTGTTCCAGTCTCCATATTCTCTATCGTTATAAATATTGTATATATATATAGAGAGAGAGAGAGAGACAATCAATAAGAGACATTCAACATCTTTGTCAGACTGAAGGAGGGTAAAATGAAATACAGCATTAATTTGTCCATAGTAAGGTATGCGAAATATATATATATATTATAATACTGATATGACAGGAGTAAATAGAAACCTCATAAAAACCACACACGCATACATTCTTTCACGCATATATTAATATATATGTATATGAGTATATGTGTGTATGTATAATGCAATAAAATTCCAATAAAAACAATTGATACCACAGCATTTTTACACACTCCCAAGATAGCAAGAATTAATTACCGAGTATATAAGTTACTTTAAAATTCTACCTTTTCCCTTTCTAAGATATCATTAGACGAACACGATGTGAATGCTGCAAACCTTAGTATGACTCTTATTTTTGAATGATTCAAATCATATCATCACAGCCTGACAGTTTCTTGCTCAAGACATTTATTCCTAATAGCAAAACGGCCCTGACAACGCTTTTTCGATTATTCCCAGCAACGTTCCATTTCTCAAGAGGCACTTAATGGCGTTCTCTGTAATTCGCTGTTGCTTTATGTTTTGAATATTTGCCTTCGTTTGACTGTTTAACGATTCTGTTGTCATCTTTTCTGATTATATGTTCATGCCACTTTCCCAAACGAGCTTTTATTATAAATGACTTAATGCTTTGGCGATCTGATCTTTTTCAAAGTTTGCTACAAACATACACATGTAAGTATATTGAAATATACACACACATAACATACACGCAGACGCACGACATACATATGTATACGTGTGTAGGTATATGTGTGTGTGCGTGTGTGTATACGAAACGAATGTGCAGAATAGTTGAATGTGCATGAATACATACGCAAACGAGTATATACTAGTAATATATACCGAGTGATCCGAAAGTGCAAGTAATTATATTATATATCACCATTGACATAATCCTTTGCGTCATATCTATATTGTTAATAAATTCATGAAAGCGCAAACACATGCCTGCATATGCACATATTTGTCTGTGTTCGTACATTTATTTTCTTATGTCAGCTTAATCTGAGATGGTATACACATGCAGATATTTCTAAAAACACATATAATACACACATCCACATACAACGCAGGCACGCGCCTTATACATATATAGAATGAGAAAGTCACAGATAGATGCACATGCAGACCAAAGAAAAGAAGTGCATAGGCCTGTACATACCCATGAATGCATATGTCGGTGTGGGATTAAATATATATAATAGCGATACCTAAGACTCAAACATGAAACAATACAACGCAGGGCCATGTACACATATGCACACTAATATTATTTATTAATTTATATATATGAGCGTCTGAGTGTGTGTCTGTGCTTGTATGTATGTATTCGTGAGAGTGTATATTATATGTGTGTGTGTGTCTGTGAGTGTATGTGTGTGTATGTGTGTGTGTGTATAACAAGGGACCTTTCTGTTGGTAGCTGTATGAAAGTGCAAAATTGAATATTTTGGGAAGGAATACTATCAGTAGGGATAAAGAAAATTTTGACGACAGCAATCATTTGCTATATAGATATTTAAATAAGTTGGACACTTATGTTAATGTTCCGAAAAAGACAATCAAATTCCCATGACAAGTGCCTGATGACTGAGCATTCAAAAAGCTCGTTTAAGTTATGCTTTGAACTCATTGGTGGAAGAAATGTAAGCAATTATATGGAAGTTGAATACATAAATATAGTAGAATTTATCAATAAATAATGGAATGTTTTTATGGATCTCCATCGGATTCTACTATGGTATTAGTCGTTCGACCAGATGAATTACCTGCTCTTTAACAAGCGTGGAAGTGACTGAGCATTCCAAAGGTACGACGTAATCTAAGCGACGAGAACGGAAAAGAAATAAGGGTGTATGTTTAAGTTTATCTACTAAAACAAAAATACGATATCTATTTATAATGTTACTAGATAAAATAATGGTTTTTC
>NC_142928.1:171728909-171746409 GCF_046866305.1 Octopus bimaculoides | reverse complement strand
TACATACATACATACATACATACATACATACACACACACATGCATACTTGGTAACATGAAGCTTGAGCTGGAGGGAAGTGTGTTCTGTTCGAAGAGTTCAGTACGCTCGAATCATATGTCAATGAATTTAACGATTTCCGTTCTATCTTCTAGCGATAGGTAAACACTAGATTTGCTAAAGCCTTTCAAAACAATATAATAAATCCAACGCATATTACAATTGCAAAACTATTAGCAGTTGTTTCGATATGAAGAAATAAACTATATCCTGATGTGTGATTGCCCACAGCTCCCAGATCTGTGAATGTTGTTCAAATACAAATACTAAATAAATCATTTATTCGCGAAAAGATTTATAACTAGAAATTATATGCTAGTTGTTGTTTGTTTTCTATTTTTGTCCTGTTATTTTCTTCTTTTCATATATTTTCTGCCATTTAAACGGCTGATATGTTCGGATTATGATAAACCGATAATTTTCATTTCATCTGTCTGTAAGCGGAATAAAATTAACATCTTCAAAAATAATATCTAGTAGTGGGTATCAATTCTACACCAGCTTTTAACGGAAGGATAAAATAGAATCAAAAAAAGATTTTTTATTTATTTTTTGCTTGTTTTTGTTTTCTTTCAAAATATATTTTGCTTTATATCATTTTATTATTCTATACATTATTTATTTTATATTAATGTTGGATATTATTTTCTTTATACTTTCTCGTCTTTTTTTTTAGTTTTTATTTTACTGTATCTGTTTTATATTTTGTAAAGGAAAACAATCTGACTATGAAAATGTTTTTGAATATTTCATTGAAATCATAATAAATTATATTGATTCGATTTCCTAAAAGCAACTTTAAATTAATAGAAGACGAAAATGTTTTCTTTATAAGATTGTTCAAAGAAATCTAATATGCTGATAAATTACTTAAAGTCTGTGAAGAAATGATATTATTCTTGCGTAGGAAATTCCTCAAAATGGATTGTACGTAAAGACAAAAGAATTATGAAATGCACCGACAAACAGGTTAATGAACGTGATATAACGGTAAATTTCACTAGTGTAATCTGAGTTCAGTTAGGTTAAACATATTAAATACTGGCTGCATTTGTGTTGTAAATGAGAGAAATGTTACCGTTGAGATACTGCTTGCTTGCAGGAGAGTTGTGAATGGGAAGGAAACATTAGGAAACAAAGAAATATGGAAGTGTTAATTAATTCTCCTGAGATGAGTTCAGGTCACTTGCCTCGAGAATTGGAACGTATTCTTCATAGGATAATATATAACGAGGATTTATGTTAAGGTGTCTGCTTTCATTGAAATCGTACTGGAATAAGTTTGTCGAAGAGTGATTTTAAACTATTAACCTGAGCTGCACAACAAGAGGAAAAAGAAATTTATCATCATAATCATTTAACAGCTTTCAGTATATAAGAAACCAAAACACGGTAGTAACGTGTCGATTGAACAGTTAATCACATAATGACCCTATTGATTAAAAAGAATGCGAAGAAAACTTGTATCTATAATGTCAAGGGAATCTATAAAACAAAAATTATGTTACGTGCTTCAAATCGTGTTAGAACCTACACACATATTCATATGGATGTGTATGTGTGTAGATATACTGGCATATTTATTATGCATATAAATACACACACGCATGCATGCACACGCACACACACACACGCTCACACAACAAACACATACATATATAATTTCTTTTGTATTTTCTTTTGGAACAATGGATCTTGATGTGTGTGCGTTCCATCGTTATATATATATATATATATATATATATATATATATATATATATATATATATATATATATATATATATATATATATATATAGTAAGAGGAGAAATATAATATCCAGGCAGATATCAAATTTCTCTGAGTAAAATGCCAAGGCTGGTCCTTTCTGATGGTGCCTTATTTTTGTTTTTTGTAATCTTCTCTTAGCACCCATCTTGACTACCTAGAATGTAAAGTACATCATTGATAATAAGGAGAATGAGGACAATGAAGAATTTGAACATTCAAACTTTATATTTATTTCCAGTTAGTTTAATCATATGATTATGATTAAACTAACTGGAAATGAGCGAAAAGATTGAACAATCAAATTCTTCATTTTCCTCATTCTCCTTATCTATCTATCTATCTATCTATCTATCTATCTATCTATCTATCTATCTATCTATATATATATATATATATATATATATATATATACATATATATATATATATATATATATATATATATATATATATATATATATATATATATATATATATATATATATATATATATATGTATATATATATATATATATATATATACGTATATATATATATAACACCCGGCACTTTGACACTTTGCGAGGGTATTCTCTACCACAACAGGAGCAGCCTACCGGTTGCTTTTAAGTTAAGGATATGTAGTTGATCATTTTTATTACAATAATCCTGCTTCTATTTCAAGTAAGCATCGTCCGGGAAATCCCGCACAGGGTTTGCACTTCATGTGCATAAAAATGGTGGACTTACGAAGCGATTCATCTCCGATCCTCGTCTAGTATGTGATCGAGTACGTGATGTTGATAAGCCATAGAAATGAAGAAACATCGAAGTCCATCTCTGTCTCTGTCTGTCTGTCTGTCTCTGTCACTCTCTTTCACTCTCTCTCTCTCTCTCTCTCTCTCTCTCTCTCTTTGTATATAAATATATCTATCTACCTATCTATCTATATATAAACATATGTTTTATGTAATTATATTTGTCTATATATGTACATATATAGGCTGCTAATGGCGTGGCGGAGAATACACTCTCAACACGTCGGGTGTTAAAACATCTCATGTGTGTGATTTAGAGCTTATGCAGCCGTCTAAGAGATAAATGTATCCGTAGGCACTACTGGTGAATTACCTAACTATGTATAAGCTTGCTATAAAGTTAACAGTAGTTGGTAATTTAAATGGTAATCCGCGGTTTAATATATTGCGATAAGGGATGAAATGGAGCAACAATTAACAATTAGAAGTTGATTATTGTTTTTGAATGGTCATAGTTTAATTATAGATAAAATAACACTCACAGCTGTTTCAGTTTGCTATTTTTAAGGTAAACTTGTATTTATATCGTTCAATGTAATAAACTTCGTCAGAATAATTTCAATTTCATCAACCAAAAGACTAATGTAAGACTAAGACTTGAACTTTTTTCGTCTTCTTTTCCTTTTTCCATTTTTCTCCTGTCAACCTTTGTTTTCTTGCCAATATTCCTCTGATAAAGTTGAAATCATTCTGACTATGTTTGTTACATAGAACGAGATAAATGAAAGTTCAGCTCAAAAATAACAAACTGAAACAGCTTCAATTAAACTATGACATTTAACACCAATGATCAACTTCTAATTGTTAATTGATGCTCAATTTGTTCTCTTATCAGAGTATATTTATGTATATAATTTATGGAGGCCGATTAGCAATGACGATGTTTCCTAACAGCAAATAAAGCTTTCTGAAATGGCACATTCACCGTTTAAAAATGGAAAGACATATTACATATAGTAGTTCTAAAACCCTTAATAAGACATCATGGTCAATAGTAGAATACCTTTGCTTATTTCATCTTTTGTCTTTCTCTCTGTGTGTATATATGTATATATATATATATATATATATATATATATATATATATATATATATATATATATATATATATATATATATATATATATATATATATATATATATATATATATATATATATATATATATATATATATATATATATATATATATATATATATACGTATATGGAAGGTTGAAATGGCACACACGAGTTGATATGTATAAGGGAAATAAGTCAAGGTAGAAAATGCTAAATTTATTTTATCATAAAAAAACATTTCAGAACCGGTTTCGGTCATTGATACTTTTTCAACTGTAAGTATGGAAAACAATTAAATTTTGGAAAAATTAAATGAAAAGTTTTTTAAAAGAATATTTGCACAGTAATCAAATACAAGGGGCATTTTCCCTTGTGTCTGCCTGTCTCTGTCTCTCTTTTTTACTCTCGCGGAGTTCCAGGTCGCTGTGAATTCTTCGCAGACAAGAAGAAGAAGAAGAATGCGGGAGTGGTATGGTAGTAGTAGGATGTTAAATGGTCAAATGCTCCGAAAGTAACGTGTGGATGTTAGTCGTGATTCAATTCTTGAGGTATCTCTTTTGAAGGTATTATTTTTAATATTTGCGTCTGGGTTATTTTAAGCAGCAGTAGTAGTAGAGTAATGAAGGAGGTGGCGAAGAGGAAGAGGAAGACAAGAAGAAGAAGGGGAAGAAGAGAAAGAATAATAAAAGAATGCGAAAGTGGGGTGATAGAACTAGGATGTTAAATGGTCAAGTGACGTAAAAGTGGCTCGTTGTGGATTATAGTAGTAATTGAGAGTGTTTTTAATGAATTCTTGGGTATCTCTTTTAGATGTGTCATTTTTAATCTTTGCGCGTGTTATTCTAAGGTCGTGTTGGATACATCATTTGTTGTAGATGCATTCAAAAGGGTCTGTATTTTGCGATAAATCTGTACACACACACACACACACACACACACACACACACACACACACACACACACACACATATATATATATATATATATATATATATATATTTCCTCTCTCTGTATGTACATACATATTATGTATATGTATACATAGATGCGTGTGTGTGTAATTTGGGTTTCCAAGTCTACAGAGCAATGTTTTTATTTAAGTCGTTATTTCTTAAGACAACAGATTGTCGACATTCTTATTTTACTGTTTTCTCTCTAGTCTCAAATAATTGCGGTTGTTTAAAATAACACAGGAGGGTAATCTATGCAAGTAACCATTTTGGATATAGTATGAACAAGGCAACATTTATCTGAATGAACTGGAAAATTCCATACTTGGTGTACGTAATTTATTTATTTATTTTTACACTATTTATTTAACAACGAGCTGCTATTATTTTTTTAAATGTAATTAATTTTAGAAATTTAAAATTTTCTTAAAGAAATCATGATTTATGACTTAAATGTAATTTACTCATTAAGTGCAATGTACACATATTGTCGTGATTATGTTAGCCTGGGGAGACACAATAATGATAAAATCTTTAATAGGTCTGAGGGGTGGAGTACAACGTGTCAGATTATATGCATTGTGATATTTCCTGAGTTATAACAATGTATAATATTCTATAATCATCTAGTGCCCTCATGCATTACATATATCTGGTTACCGTTTTCTGGATAGTTATGTAGTCACGCTAAAATAATTTGGTGCCGATGGGCGGAACTTCAGTCAGTACTTAATCAAGAATGAATATTTTCCCTTTGTGGTTTTTACAGGATGGCGCAATGCACAGATATGTTTATACATATTATACACTGGAGAGGAACTTTTACGGCAGATATTTGAATTAATTATACAATATTGGGAATACATATAATAGCAAGTAATGACATTATTAAATAAAATATGTGTGCGTGAGTGTGTTCTCGATAATAGCGTTCATAGACAACACAATACAGTGCTTAGTTTCGCTCCTCTTGGTACAGAATTAATATTATGTTGTAATTGATTTGCCTTTCATCCATTCTCAATGGCTAAAATAAGTGCCACTAATATACTGCAGCTGATGTAATCAGTAATATTATTTCCTTCGACAATTTGATTTCTGCCTAAATAAAGAAATATTATTACATGTAATTTCATATAATAGATATCCCGATTAGATTGTTATTATATTATTACCCAGTACTATCCAATTACACATTTCGAAATATATGGTAAAAAAACAACAAAAAACTTTGACATAATCTTACTCTATAAAAGAATTTCGAGATTTATTCTCGTGATTCAAATTTAATTCGATTTACTTCAAGAAATTTAAAGTTAATGTTGTTAATTGTATTACAAAAAAAAAACATGTTGCTGTTCTTATTGTTCGGCCTCAGAACAGTGAACGAGTAATAAAAAAGCAATTCATACAAAATTATTCCATCCATTTAGATTTATCTACCATTACATTTGCCAAAATGTTCTAATCATGTTTGAAGGTAGAGTATGCTTTTTTTAATGTAATAATCTAGGCATATTCGTTGGAGCTTTCCCATCATGCTAATGCAGCGTTCCAAATATTTCAGTGCTACTAGTGAAATATCAGTGATATATCGTTGTATCTAAGCATGCTGTACATTCACATCAACGAAAATCAATACGTACGCACATACATACATACGCACACACACACACACACACACACACACACACACACACACACATACATACATACATACATACATACATACATACATACATAGTAGAATAAAATGTGGGGGGGAACTTTTCAGTATGCTATACAAAGCTCGTACACAGGTATTGGCTACTGAATACCATCATACAACGGGTGTACTTCAATCACTGGATTTACATCTGGAATTCCATATATCCGTACAGTTTATTCAAATACATGAATAAAATGCAATAGATTGAACGACTTTGTTTAAAATCACTACATTTGTTTCTACACACTGGCGTACCTGTAGTACATAGGTGAGATGATATAATTAACATATTTTGTAATCACTACAATCCATCAAAGGATGATAGTGATTGCACATTTACGAAGAGGAGAGTTTGCCTACTAACTTATTGCTGTAAATGTTTTTATCATTAAAGTATATAAATGCTAGACAGTCAAATGAACTTCTGTTGAAGGAGGAGCCAAGTGTTGTGTTATATCAGATAGCGGAGTACTTTAGAACACTTTCAATTAGTTAAGAAGCACGGAAATTGTTTGTGCTTATCACTTTATCTAATTATTATCTCTAAACGCTTAATTCCATACTTTATTCGTTTTTTTTTTTGGCTAATAACCTGACCGTGAAGATAGAAATTTAATTTGTAATTAACTGGACATGCGATTATTTTGCATATAATTTAGTTTATATAATTTGTTTATACTTGTTATTTTATCTATGGACTTAGCTTTGTCTGAAAATTGCAGAAAATAGAAAACTGCTTTGGATATTACTGTTTGATCTGACGAGGGATTTACTCAAAACAATCATCTGACGAAATACATTTTACACCTTTGATAGATAGTAGTGATTACGCATTTGTTAGCTATCTCATCTCACCAATGTACTGCAGGCGTCACGATGTAAGGAAACAATTGTAGTGAGATAAAATAAAGAATAAAGAATGTTATCCACTCCATTTTCTCTTATCCATTTCTAAATACAATATGTGTATGTGCTTGTGTGTGTGTGTCTTTGTGGGTCTCTATTTGTGTACGCGTGTGTGTTATTGTGTTTGCGTGTCTGTGTGTATCTTTGTGTGTCTGTGTGTTTGTGTACATGTGTGTGTATGTGTTTGTCTGTGTGTGTGTGTGTGTATCTTTGTGTATCTGTGTGTGTGTTTGTGTACGTGTGTATGTGTTTGTGTGCGTGTCTGTAGGAAATGATTGCTTTTGAAAGGTTTAACTCGATGCAAATAAGGCTATAAATAATAGCGTGTAAATACGAGATACTTTTTCTGAATTATTACGACATCGAGATTATACAATTCGTTCCGGTAAGAATAGAGTTTCTAAAATGGATAGTGAAATCGAAGTATTAAGGAATGGCTGTAATGTTTACAGGAGATGTGTGTTAGTGTCTACAAATTTTTCTAACCAAGGACATTTGTAACTCAATATTTACAAGATATTATATATAGCTTTGTTTGCTTCCAGTTAAGCCGCCTTCGAAAAAGAAAATTGCTAAATCGAAGTTTCGAAATACTTAAGACGTCAACAATTTACGTTCACACACATATACACACACACTCACACACTCACACACACATATACATGTTTATATATGTGTGTGCGTATATATATATATATATATATATATATATATATATATATATATATATATATATATATATATATATATATATAATATAATATAATATAATATAATATAATTATATATATATATATGAATACATATAATATAATATAATGTAATATAATTATATTTGGAAACGTGGTATGATTTCATTTCAGTAATCCGAAATTCTTGTTTCTGAATTTGACATAAAATTAATGTACAAAATTAAGAATAGCTCTAGCTAGAAAAGTTAATTAGAAATCATTTATAAACAAGCCAAAATGATGAATAAGATTTTGTAATGAATATATCAATAATCTGACAGCTTTTCCCGGACTACAGTAGACATTACACTTCATAATTAATAAAGTTTTAACTCATTATTTCCTGTTTCTGGGAAAATAAGACTCATTTATTTCTTCTAGTCCCCTGTGCAATTGTTTGGCTTGCTGCTGGTTGAGGCATGCAATTAACTAATGACTATGGAGCAGATACTGGAAAGTAATTGCGAGATAACTTGGAACATATGGTACGAGCCACAAATTACAAATTCAATGATATTCATGACCTATATCAAATAGATATAAAATATATTAACTAAGGATCTATCATACTTAGCAATATGTACACACACACACACGCACATACACACACACAAACACACACAATCACACACACACAGCCATGCTTATTCTGTCGTTCTCTTTCGTCAAACCACTAAATTACGGGGTTGTAAACTCACCGACACCGTTTGTCAAGCTGTGATGGGGGAACAAACATAGACACAAATAGACACACACACACACATAAATAAATACATATGCATATATATGCGTGTGTGTGTGTTTGTGCGTGTGTGTTTGTATGTGTGTGTGTACGTGTGTGTGTGTGTACGACGGGATTCTTTCAAATATATATATATATATATACAAGATGCGAACGGTATATGAGGGCAGATTTATGGTTTTAAGAAAACGCCTATATAATAACACAAAAATTGTATGCTTATAAAAATAACATAAACATAAAGCTAAATTATCAATTGAATAATTTCATTGCATAAAATCACTATAAACCTCAATAAATGCCTCTACGCGGAGTGGAAATCGTTTACAATCTCGGATCATGTGGTCCTTGTTCATATCGGACATGACTCGAACTTTGGCGGCCTTCAAAGAATCTTTGCTGCTAAGGGGGTGGGGTTTCATTAACATTTTTCTCAACGATGCTCCATACATAGTAGTCCAGTGGATTGGTATCTGGAGGATTAGGAGGCCAAATGCGGGGTGGGGCGGTGTGATGTGTTCGTGCAAATTGTCGGCCATTCATTCTTGTGTCACTTGAGCCTTGTGCAATGGTGCAGAATCTTGTTGAAAGACATAAGGACTTCCATTGCATACACTGTTGATACAAGACTTAACAACTTTATCCAGAAATTCGAGGCATCACATGTCCTTCATTGATAACAACACCCAAAACCATGACACTTTCCGGAAATTTTGTGTGCATTACCCTTGGAACCTCAGAAGGGTCCGCACATGGTATCTGTCATTTCTTCTGTTAGCTTTCTGATCCTGGTCAAAGTTTTTCTCTTCTGAGAAAAACCAAATCACAACACCTCATGCATTTTTAAGTTTGTTCAAAAGTCTTTTGGATCTGATTAAACGGTTTTCTTCTGATTTTTCCTGACATGAATTGAACTCTCCTCATCAAATATGATTTGTATCTGATGTCTTCTTGCACAACGTTTCTGATGTTTTTATTCTGACACACGAAATTTGTTTGCAATTGGCCTTATTGATTTTCCTGGATTGTCTTCAACGTTTTGCTTGACTCCCTGAATAAATTCAATAAATTCCGGTTTCTTGATAGAATCAGAGCATTTGGAATGCTTTTTACGTTTCAATACAGGTAATACGTTCCCATCTTCTTTCTCTGACTCACACCTAATCTTGTGGACAAGAGATCTTACACATCTCGTAAAACGACAGATTTTTAAATCACCGTGCTTAGCCTTCGAAGTCACAATCAGAGCATGCCTTTTCCTTTCATAATTAAGTATAGGTCTTGTCATTGTTATTTTCTGAGATAGAAGTTCAATAAAAATTAATTAAATACAATAATGACTAAAAATGCATGTGTTTTCAAATACCGTCCGCACCCTCTATATATCAGGTGCATTCCAGAAGTTGTCGGCTTTTTCAGGAGAGATATTTAAGTACAAAACTTTAATCTCTTTCAAAGTAAGTTTCTCTGACTTCAATTCACTTGTGGTCCAGTCAGTTCGCTAAGGGTCCCATACAAATCTCTCAAAGTAAAGGTGTCCAAGAAACTACTCAAAGCCTTCATCAGTTCAGTATTTTCAATGTGACTCTACCTGCTGTTTTTCAGCTTTGGGAACACCAATAGGTCACAGGGAACAAGGTTTCGAAAGTAAGGGGAAGGAGGTGTGTAGGGATATGGAAACACATAGCATCATAATTTTGAAATATCTGTAAAACTGTCAAATGCTTGTTTATTATTATGCTTTTTGATTTATTATTAGTGTTGCTTAATATATTTTGCTAAAATTGCTGGTTTTTTGTTTGATCTTGTCAGAAAAAGGTAATTAAAATTCATTAAAATAACAAATCTATCGGACTTTCAAAGAGGTCAAAACGTTTTCGTGCTTGTATGGCAGGCGCTAGCGTAATGAAAACAGCCGAAATTTTAGGTGTACCAAGAAGTACTCTCTCGAAAGTAATGACCTCCTCCTCGTCGAAACAAATCTCCAGAAGAAAACCAAAACTTTCAGATAGGGATCGTCGGACTCTTACGCGATTTGTTAGAAGGGATCACAAAAGTACAGGTCCCAAAATTATTGCAGGACTTAATGACCACATCGACTACTCAGTTTCCACAAAACTGTTCGCTGGGAGCTACACAAAGCCGGATTTCACAGGAGGGCTGCAATCAGTAAACCACTTCTTTCAAAAACAAATGTTGCAAAGCGTTTAAAGTGGAGTAAAAACCTACAGAGTTGGTCCCTAGAGCAGTGGAAGAATGTTATTTTCTTGGATGTGTCATCCTTTACCTAATTTTCAACCACCGGTTGAGTATACGAGTGGAGACAGCCAAAAGAAGCATTTGACCCAGACTGCCTTCTTCCAGCTGTTAAACATGGCGGAGGATCTGTGACGATCTGGGGGCTATATCTTGCAAATTCACCGGCCTAATGATTTCCTTTCATGGCAGAATTAATAGTCAAGATTATTTAAAAGGTTTATCTGACTAAATTCATCCTATGTTTGAGGAACTGTTTCCGGAGGGAGATGCAATCTTTCAGGATGTTAATGCACCAATTCACACAGCTAAAATTGTTACTGAATGGCACGAGAAATATTCTAGTGAAGTTGAACATCTTATCAGGCCACCACAGTCTCCAGATCTCAGTATTATTGAACAGTTATGGTGCAATTTAGAAAAACAAGTAAGGAGTTGATATCCTCCACCATCATCACTACCAGAACTGGAGACTGTTTTAACTGAAGAATGGACAAAAATTCCTTTGGAAACATTGAAACTTTGTTTGAGTCCATACTTCGTAGAATTCAAGCTGTAATTACTTCCAAAGGCGGTCCTACTCCATATTAAAATAAATTTGTTTGAAATTTTAAGGATTTTCATTATTTTGTCCAACTCCTGTGATATATACTTACATGCATACACACACATATACGTGTATGTATACGTATATATATATATATATATATATATATATATATATATATATATATATATATATATATATATATATATATATATATTATATATATATATATATATATATATATATATATATATATATATATATATATATATATATATATATATATATACAAGTATATATAAGCGCGTGTGTGCAGGAAAATAGAGAGATGGAAGTGTATAAAAAGTTAATGAATGTATATTTCCGTCATCATGATAACTAACATGTTTTTTTCTTCCATTGCTTACTGACAATTTTTAGATTCTATCAATTGATTGTACAATACAATTCAACATTTCTCGAATATTCTTTTTTATTTAATAACAATGCTATTGCCCTAGTTATAATATCTCTTGAATAACGCTTGACCCTTACATCCTAAAGGCATAATAAAAAAAAAATCTCCCATGTCTCATTTTGTAAACATTCCTAAATGATTGATAACATTTTTCATGATAGATCTTGCGTAGATGTTAAAATATTAGAGTAGATATTTCGCAAAATATTGCTAAACTTTAGCTTGTGATCGAATACAACTCTTTTGACTTTAACATTCATTCATGATAGAAGATATCATAAAATATAAAACAAGGAATCAATATAATGTAGTTGTTTCCCCTAATAATATATTAGCAGCTCAGCTTCTTAATAATGTGTTCAAATAACCAAGTATTCCTGTAGTTCGGTATAATTTGCATTTCTCTTAGACAGTAACGTGCCTGTTATTCCACAGTCGCTCTTTCAACATTCTTGACTTTGCTCATCTTGTAATCAATTTCGTCACAAGCCTACTATTAACACTGATTTTATTACATAGTTTTAGATAGTGGTTTGCCTTCACCAGTTTCTAACTTCTGATGTTGATGAGCTCAGTTTGTGTCAAATTAGTTCACGTCGTGGCTTCACTAGTAAAGAATTTCAGTCTCCTTGTGTCTTCAGTATTATTCAATACGAAATTTGTGGGTACACCCTCAAAATTATCCACTAAGATTTTGCATGGCCGTCTACCATGATATATAAAAGCACAATCGTCAGTACACAATTCTAAAATATGAATTTATGTTAGTTTAGCATAGAGAAGTGACACCCCTAAGCTGGACGACATTAGATATCATACGCGTACGCCGTCCACTGAGATACAGAATGCTTCCTAAGATATCGTTAAAAGATAGACTGGGGACAGTATTGGCATTAACAGATTGCCCTGCAAGAGGTTCTAGAGTAGTTCAACCGGTGCAGTACTAAATTGCAAATGCCTAACGTAAACTTCCTGATCATATGAATGAATTTTCCCAAGTATTAAAGAGCTGATATCCTGTACTGAAGCCTGCGAGGTGTCTTCCTAGACTCCATACAATTCTTCATTCTGTTCTTTATATTTTCCCCAGATCTGACGAAGAAACAACAGCATAATCATCGTGCTTATATCTCTTCTGAATCTACCATGTGTTTCGAGCCGACAACTTTGATATCGGAGAATTCATTGCGGAACACTCTACTAAGAATCTTCTTTGTTACAGTTGATAGCGAAATCCCTCCTGAGTTCCTACATTAATCTTTATCAACATTCTAGCGTTCCAAAAGATTTGTTTATTTATTTATTTATTTGTTCTTTGTGAAGTTAAGGTATTGTGGGTGGTTTGGAATTATACCATTGACGTAAGGCGGAGAGACATGCCGTGACTACTCCTGAAGTTGCAAGGACAGTTGTGTAATTGAAGAGATAATGTGGCTACCTGCGTTGCAGTGATTATACGTGCGTTGGAAGATTATAGTAATGTTCAGCTACCTTACATAAATAAATTATGAAAGAGAGAAAAAGAGAGTAGTAGTAGTAGTAGTAGTAGTAGTAGTAGTAGTAGTAGTAGTAGTAGTAGTAGTAGTAGTAGTAGTAGTAGTAGTATCAACAGTAGTAGTAGTAGTAGGGATGCTGGGACAAGGAGAGATAAAAAAATTAAATGGAAGTTTTGAATGATAATTGAATGATATATATATATATATATATATATATATATATATATATAATGCTTACATTGCTTAAATAAATGGAGTCGCATGAAACGATCGTACTGCATTAACTTTGGATATCCTTGTTGCTTATTTTGATTTATATATATATATATATATATATATATATATATATATATATATATATATAGGTGTGAGAAAGTTGGTATGTGAAAGCACGTGGTTGGATGTATAAAAGATAATAAGAGTGAAAAATCTACAGAAGGCTTGTGTTACATGGTTAAAGTATATATTTAAATTATGTCAGAAAAATGTAAGAAAAATGTTATAAAATCTTTTTGGTATATAAACATTGTATTTTGAGAAATAACCGGTTTCGTGTTGTCTTTTCAAATTTCTCTACTTCATTGTGTCGTGTTCGTTAACGAACACGACACAATGAAGTAGAGAAACCGGTTATTTCTCAAAATACAATGTTTATATACCAAAAAGATTTTATAACATTTTTCTTACATTTTTCTGACATAATTTAAATATATACTTTAACCATGTAACACAAGCCTTCTGTAGTTTTTTCACTCTTATTATCTTTTATATATATATATATATATATATATATATATATATATATATATATATATATATATATATATATATTGGACATGTCATTCAGCAGGATAGCTTTAATAGCGTACTCATGACAGATACGCCAGTCCGAATCTGAATTTTCAAAAGTGTTACTTGGCGGTCCAGTACACAACTGATATCAAATCAATCGATAATATATAAGATTGTTAATGAATATGGCTCTTTAAAAAATTCCGCGATGGATTCCATTTCAAAAGAAGCCCACGTGTGTTTGGTGGATTCCTAGTAAATCTCATAATCTGATAGAAGCAAGAAATCTGTAATCCCTTTTTAGTTTAACAGAAAGAAAACAAGCAGTAACTTTTATTGTCAAGCAGCCTGACAATACTACACGTTTAAAGTTTTTCACTCTCTTGTTTTAATTAAAAAATATTTTCATTTAAATTTTTGTCCGACGAATGGTGAAATGATGGAATGGTTAAAGCGTTGGCAACGAACTATACAAATGTAGCTCGAATATTCTTCTTTGGTTGCTTTTTGTTGCGTGTGTGTGGATGGTATTCTAAATACATATTCATCCTACTTTATGGAATTGATAGAATATCATTTACGAGTGGTGCTTGCAATAGTTATATGTAATATCTAGTGTGACACTTCTCGCTCATATTTGAACCTAATTATCGAGAAAGAGAGAGAGATAGGGGAGAGAGAAAGAAAGAAAGAGAGAGAGAGAGAGAGAGAGAGAGAGAGAGAGAGAGAGAGAGAGAGAGAGAGAGAAAGAGAGCGATCCTATATTCACCATTAAATAATTAATCACGAAATTATTACTTCTGCTTTCAGAATGAGTAAATTAGTGAGCTAATTTGAAAGCAGTCATTAAATCTTCTTTTTATTTAAACTTTACTGTATTCTAATCATTAATGATATATAAAATTTCGTGCATTGGTGGGAATGATACCAGTTGATATGCTAGAAATAGCAGAGAAATCTCTCTTAGGCACACACAACAGTTCTTTACAGCAGAAAAGGCGTACATAATTTTAAAAGGCGGAAAGACCAGGACTGCCATGCATCTTATATTTCTTATCAAATAGGGAAGGCTCGAGGTTAAACCACAATACAGACATTTACAATCGTGCTTTCTAGTTTTTATTTTTCTGAGTTTTCTGAGTTACAATGCCATTAATAGGAATTAAGATGTATTCGTGTCGAAGCCTTTAGGAGGTTATTCGTTGCTTCAATAGACTTTTCTTTAAGCTTGTTACATAAAATATATTCCACTTCAGTTATTGTTGCAGTTTCTGTTGATTTTGAATGTAGATCTATGTGACTGAAGGCCAAGCGGAATATTCTTCTTTGAGCAAAGTACTTCACTGCACATTTTTACAGGCTACTCAGATATAACGAGAATCAACTGTGTTCTCTCTCTCTCTCTCTCTTTCTCTCTCTCTCTCTCTCTCTCTCTCACTCCCTCTCTCTCTCTCTCTCTCTCTCTCTCTCTCTCTCTCTCTCTCTCTCTCTCAAGTAGATATATTCTTTATATTTCACTGAGTCAAGGTTGGGGTTACATTACGGTGCCTATATATGCCAAGAGCAACGTTTGTATCTAATTAAAAAAAAGGACTATCCAAATAATAAATACACATATATAAATCATAAATGTATGCAAATATATATATATATATATATATATATATATATATATACAGGCTATATATCCGTGTGCTTGTATTAAAGACGATCAAAGATTCTTCCGAATCACAGACTCATAAAGCTGGTTTATCGGATTCTGTGGCCTATATATCCCCCGCCGTGCAACACATCACACTAATCTCTAAGCTACGTACCTCCACAAACACACACATACGTATATGCATATATATATATATGTGTGTGTGTGTGTGTGTGTGTGTGTGTGTGTGTGTGTGCAAATATGTTTGTATATAAGCATGTCATTATACAGTTTTATGTTAAGATTTCGTCCTGATAAGTGGAGAGAGCCGATTTCTAGCCTAGATCCAAAGCTCCTCCATTGGAATTTCAACATCAACAGGATAATTTTGTATGTATGTATGTATGTATGTATGTATGCATGTATGTATGTATGCATTCATGTATGTATGTATTCATGTATGTATGTACGTATATATGTATGTGCAGATTTGTATGTTTTATTTATATATTGTCATGTATATACTTGCATATCTAGACATACTCATATATATTTAAATGATAGACTTCTGGAAAGTTTTACAGATTTTTACAGTTGCAGTGATGGATTAGATCGGTAGTCATAGAATTAGCTTTCTGCTTTCTAGTTTTCAGAGGCCTCATTTCTCTAGATTCTTATTTAGGCAGTGTGTCACATATATCCCAGTAGCCCAATGATTATAGATATGAACCTGGACTTGTAATCTAGATAGAATAACTGCAAATGTCTCTATAGTTCAGCGTAGGTATTTTCTTTTTCGCTGCTCTTTAGCATTATGTTAACATCCGCTGGGCAGCTTAATTGTACGCAGTTTCTCTTTTTTTATCTCAAATCATTATGTCAGGTTTATTATGTTTACATTTTATTGAGGTTTTCACTGGAACATTCCACCAGTAATCTTTTTTTATTATGTGTGGCTATGGCTTCCAGCAGAGAGTGGGTTCTTATTTCTTTATCCTCGGGATTATTCTTCGGACGGATCTCGTTATACAGTTTCTTAGCTGCAACGTGTCTCATTGGTAGATAAATAACGTGATGAAATTTTCGGACAACTGCTTACATTGTGAGTTATATCTTCAGTTTTAACTCCACATAGATTGCTGCTTTTCTTGCATCTCTGTCCCTTTTGTGCATCAAGTATTTAGTTGACATTATCTGTTCCTCGACTGCAAACGGGGAGTAGTAATCCGTTTGGTGGCCCATCATAGACTACTTTGATGATAAATGTTACTATCATCTCAAAGGTTTCTACTAACATGGTCTTCTGCCGATACATTCTCATCCTTTCGTCTAATGATACATTGCAGTAAAGTCGTACGACTCCAAAAGACACGGATCTAAGGTTATCAGAGAAAGAATGTTTCTCAAAGAGTTGCTTTTATATATACATCATACATAAATACATACATAAATACATACATAAATACATACATACATACATACATACATACATACATACATACATACATACATAATACGGGGTCTGATCCATAAGTATCAGGACTGTTGCCATAGTGACGAAACTAAAGCACGCAGAGTAAAGCCGCTT
>NC_142928.1:171721409-171723909 GCF_046866305.1 Octopus bimaculoides | reverse complement strand
TAAATATGTATGAATACATGTACGTATGTTTGTATGTGTGTATGTGTGTATGCAAGTATGTATGTATGTGTGTATGTATGTATTAGTTTCTCTCTCTTTGATCTCAACGATTGTACCCTCATCATCCTCTGTTTCTCTCTTACGTATGGGCATATCATATACACACATACATATATGTATATATGTATGTCGATATCTCTCTCTCTCTCTCTCTCTCTCTCTCTCTATATATATATATATATATATATATATATATATATATATATATATACATACATATATATATATATATACATATATATATATATATATATATATATATATATATATATATATATATATATATATGTATATCTATCTATCTATCTATCTATATATATATATATATATATATATATATATATATATATATATATATATATATATATATATATATATATATATATATGTATATATATATATATATATATTGCATACAGGTATAAGCACGTAGTTACATACATACTTTTATTTGTTTTTTATATCTGTTTTCTCTTATTTCCTTTAACTCTTAGATCTTCCGATATCTACTACTTTTATTTTGATATATTTTTAATAAATTTACTTTCGTGTATCTATCTACCGATCTATCAATTCACCCATTTGTTTTCCGTTGCTATTTGTTTACTTTTATCTTCATTCTTTTTAACATTTCAAATACTTTGTATTAATTTCGTGAATTTTTCAGCAAAACATATGAACTTCCTCTTCTTTAGCGTTTTATGAGTTTCTTTCCCTTCATATCAAAAAGGAAAAAAATGATGAAATATAATTAACAGTTTCTATTTATTTCTTCTGGGTTAAGTTAAACACGTCAAACAAATGTGTGGTTATATCATTGCTTTATATATAATAAATATACAAATATGAATGTCCAATAGCATAATAAGGCTCAAAGATATATACATACATACATATATATATATATATATATATATATATATATATATATATATATATATATATATATATATATATATATATATATGTCTATATGTATGTATATATATATATATATATATATATAATTCATTTAAAATACAGAGATGCCTGTATTTTAAATGAATAATACATAGTCTATTGACTGTTTTTTACCCTCGCTAGACCACTGGTGGTAAATAAAATTTCTAAAATTTTTTTGCTACCCTGTATTTTATATATATATATATATATATATATATATATATAGACATATATATAGTTGGAATTTACAAAAAATAAAAGACGAAGACAGGTGTGTAAACAATAAACAGCTGTATTAGTTTAACGCTCGGGAAGTTGAAAAAGTCTTTTACGTTTCGAGCCTACGCTCTTCAACAGAAAGGAACACGAGAAAATACAGAATAAAAAAAAGAAAGCTTTAGTAGCTAGCGATCAATCATATAGATATAAACATAAATGCATACATATATATATATGTGTTTGGGTGTGTGTGTGTGTGTGTGCGGGTGTGTGGGTGTGTGTGTGTGTGTATACACACATATAAAGGAAAGAATAAAAAGCAGAGCGAGTACGATTCGACAGCTGTTTAATGACCACTACAATTGGTAGCATACCATAATACTGCCGGGTATTTGATAATTCTAAGGGTGAACGAGCTCTATTTTGTACTCTAATGCGTTCGTAACGGAATACACCTCAGCTATATATATATATATATATATATATATATATATACATACATACATATATATATATATGTGTGTGTGTGCGTGTGTGTGTGTGTGTGTGTGTGTGTGTGTGTGTATTCATGTATGTATGTATGTGTGTATTCATGTATATATACATCACCTGGATAAAATATTTAATGATGTTTCGTATTAGTCATTCTTTCGGCAATATAGCCCGTTCGAGTAGAGAGTTATTGTTAGTAGAGATATATCCGGTGATAGGTGTTCTATCTGGAATATGCTGGAGATAATCGTCCAGGAAACGTTTAAATATTGAGGAATATTTTTCTTCTCCTATGTGTCTTGATATGATGTTAAGGAGAGCAGGGCCAGTTGAGGTGAATATATACATACATACACACATACATACATACATACATACATACATACATACATATATGATGATTGCTTCATCTTGACAGATGATAGCCGTACCATCAACATACACACCACACCCCATCATATAGCACAATCCCACCGTTGATGAGCCCTCAGATGATGAGTTTAAGACATAGCTGCTGACTGACAGGGTTACATACATACAAACCACGAGGTTCTGGGTCCGATACCTCTGCATATCTTCTTGCTCTACGCTCGAATAAATGTGTGGATTGATAAATTCGGTAGACGAAAATTTGGTAATTTAAAAATAAGTAATATGACGGACTTATTTTCCCAGATAACTACGTTAAATTGATTCGTGTCAGCAGAATCAATTTAACGTTAATTCAACGATTATGTTATCTATTTGATGGAAGAACTGAGTCTCCATCCTTAAAACCAAGGAAAAT
>NC_142928.1:171683909-171716409 GCF_046866305.1 Octopus bimaculoides | reverse complement strand
ATTTCCTTTATTTTTACGTTCATGTATTCGTCATTTTCTTTCTTTATTTTCGTTTTTTTTGTAAGTGTAACATATGGTAGTGGCGATAGTTTTACTTTAGTTTTGTTTTCTTTTTATTTATAATTCCCATGTCAGTCGGCTATTTGTATATTGAGGAAGCAATAAAAATAGGCAAACACACACGTACACACACGAATTTATACATAGATATACAAAAATATAATTGCATGTGTATGCATACACACGTAAGTATATGTGTGTATATATATATGCATTGTGGTTTAAGAACATATACATTGCTCAATACATACCTTGCATTAGAAGTATACGGTGTCTGATATAAATTTGTTGGATAAAATTATCTTTCAAACAGTCTATTGGTTGACCGCAGATTGAAGACATATATAAATACGTACATACATACATACATATATATATATATATATATATATATATATTCTTTTCTCAGAGCCAAGTTTTCGTTAAATCAACCATTTGGTAGAAATTGGCTGATATTTTCAGAATCCTCGGTCAACCAATAGACACACACACACACATGCACACGCACACGCACACGCACGCGCGCGCGCACGCACACTAACACACACACATATATGTATGTGGTTGTGTGTATATATATGTATGTATAAATGTACGCCTGTATATATATGTACTCGCATACACAGTCATATACACGCACACATTTACATTTATGTACATATATATATGTGTGTGTGTATGACTGTGTATGTGAGTACATATATACACACAGGCATACATACATACATGCGTATATTCCTACATATACACATATATACACGCGTTTGACTGTCAGTAACTACATTCTCTTTTGTAATCCTGTATACAAGCTTTAATTTTTTTTTTCTTTCGGTTAGTGCGCTACCTATGTGCGAAAGTGTTCAGGCATAGGCAAATAATGAAAACGTTTTTTTGTACATAACCGGGTTCGAACCTTCAGAATGAAAGAGACAAAACATATATGAAACTCCTTTAAAACGGATAATCTCTATAATCAAAGTGCCAGTATTATCACAGTGTCACGCTCACTCTCACTGAAAATTATGCTAAGAGTAGATGTACTCTGAATACAGGCCATTTTTATAATCATGCTACAACCAGATCACACACTATATTCGATGAAATCGATGTGATTTCCATTATCAGAAATGTTCAAAGTTGACCGTGTGTAAATATTTCCATAACGGTCTCTTCCCAGGAGCATAATATATAGTAATAATCACTAAAGAAAATTTAGCATCGTAATAAGTACAACTGTAATCACGTACGATCAGTAGTATAAAGGTTCTGACCCCTGAAATACAATGCTATAAAACATGAAAAAGCCACTCTTCTTCAGATTGTGTTTGCATCATGTAGCAAAATGTGTTTACTTGACAACATAGCACTTAGGTGCCATTTAAAACTTTAATGGGAAAACAACATGTTATGAGAGTTTCCTTAATTTATTTGTATCGAATAACATAAATCTCAAATTAGCCCTCTGCTAATCGAATACCCTGTTGTCTTCTGTTCGATTAATCTAAATTCACCTTTCGCAGAATATCAGTGCCAACCATAACAAATAAAATAGGAAAAAGCAATGGCCACGCGGCGATTCGTCTACTGCGTTCGGAAGTAATTTCACATTGGGGCTTTGAGCCAAAATATGTTAGTTTCCCTTAGGATATAAAAACCATCAGAGAATCTCCTTAGATATCTCAAAGCATTCATTATCACCTTCACCTAGTTCAATGTAAATTTATATTTCAAATACATTAATTCAAATATGATGCCAGTTTCCTGTTTAGTTTTTAATTTCCATTTTATGAGACGAAGCTCTGAATATTGAGAATGTTAGAGTATTTTCATATCTAATTGATCTTATATATTTATAACAGTATTTATATTGGCACCAGGAACATAAATATTAAATTCGACCTGAGAGAAATTCAGGGCGTTCATATAGAAAACTAAGAACACAGTAAATATTAGCAGCTGTGCTATCATTTTTTTCCTCGTTGACAGTAAACGCCGTCTGAATTCTGCTTTCCACAGGCTGGTTCGGCCTGTAAAAATGAGTCAAATTTATCTCAGATTCCACCCTACAGCACTCAGAAAAAGTTTATGTTCTTTACAATTAAACCTTGGGTGAGGCATTATGTTCTTTAATACTTCCAAACGTCAGGTTGGTTATATCTGGCCTGAGACTAAACATCAACTTCGATTGCTCCGTTAAGGAAACTAAGTTAATTCGAACAGATATGATTTTAATTTTTCATAACCTTAATAAGCGCACTTCAATGAAATCCATTACACTCAGAGAATAATTCAAAACTTATCTGTAAAAATTCATCATCATACATATATATACGTTGGATTTTATCATACACGACTGGTCAAGTCGTATTCGAAGCAGAAGTCGAAAAAAACACTTCAAGATGACCTGACCGAAAAGAAAAATTATATTGAGTTATGCGTAGGTGATTTCAGAAGACATAATCGAAACCGCCTATTTTCTTTCCGGCACATCGACAAAAGTAAAACCACTAAGTTGGCTAGCCACATATAGGATTTGAAAAGCAACTGCACACCATATGCAATCAAATGAAAAACCGTTGGGAAATCCATGCCATATGCTTAAGGATCTAAGAAATGCAACTTATTTAGATCTAAGAATTTCAACGCACTATTGAATTCAAGATTCGAAATGTTCAGCAAATAAAAGTATATGGACGATTTTCTTTTGGCGAACTGGAGGTTACTACCCTCTCCGGAATGAGCAACTGTCTTGCAAACTTCGGACACCATTCGTTGAATAATTCCATAACTAGTTGATTGTAGCTTTACGTTCATAGGGGACATTTTCCGTTTCAATCTACCCGATTTTGGCAACCACCTTCACATTTTTCTCATGATTTCTCTTGCCCCAATGTCTTGATTTGCTAATTGTATAAACAACGTACTCAGGGCCTAAAAGATGACTTGGAGACACAAGGTGAGTTATAAAGACCTGGTTAAATTTGTGTCTCTAAAGCAAGAAAATATTAGTAGCTCGTATCTTTATAATGTGCGCATTAAATGGCATTCATCTCTTATTGGACGGAATACATTTTTGTTTATTTTGCCTTAACGGCATATATATATATATATATATATATATATATATATATATATATATATATATATATATATATATGTGTGTGTGTGTGTATGTGTGTGTGTGTGTGTGTGTGTGTGTGTGTGTGTGTGTGTGGTGTGTTTGTGTGTGTGTGTGTATATATATATATATATATATATATATATATATATATATATATATATATTCATATTTATATCTATATATATATTAAAATATTAGGGTAAAAATTTGGATATTAATTAATGTCAATGTAATACCAGGTAACTAGCACATTAAAAGCATCAGGAGATTCAGAAAACATTATCTGAGATCTCAAAGGATTATTGTATATGTATATATAAAAGAGACCACTAAGTGGATTGCTAATGGGCTAGAAGAAGATCACATGTAATGTGTCTATTAAGACCGAATTGTTCTCAAAGAAAAAATTTACCGAAGCAAAACATGCGGGCGAGACTAGTGAAAATTACAGAAATAAATACAAAAGTTATCCGTAGACCGGTTTCGAAATTAATATTTCCTTACCGAAAATATCTATTTCGCTTTAGTACGGACTACCAAAGAAATATAATTCCCAGAATTCTGTAATTTTCACTAGTCTCGCCTGCATATTTTGCTTCGCTAATTTTTTTCTTTCAGAACAATTCGATCTTAATATACACATTACATGTGATCTTCTTCTAGCACATCAGCAGTCCACTTAGTGGTCTCTTTCATATATATATCATACATAACATGATTGTTAAATAATATGAAAATATCCCAAAATATATAGCCTTCGATCGATAGCTGTGTCTGAAGTTGTCAAGCTTGTTCAGGTCCTGTTTGTTTTCTCATATCGACAGAAAATGATAGGAAAATATTTCGAAAAATGAAAATTGTCAGATATCTGCTTCTTTAAGGTAAGTCACTCTTCCCTTGTTATAAGATTTTTGTTGTAAATGGTGGATGTTATGAAACAGTAGATAACCAGAATACAATGCTTTATATTTAAACTCGAACTAACATATTTTACTAGGTGACAGGGAGTGACATTATTGCAAAATCTCACAAATCTACATAAACGAAAAAACAAAAAGAAAAAAAATTATATACTTTCTTCAGTGGTCTCTAAAATGCGTGACTGTTAAAAAGCAATAACTCACAGCTTTTGTAGGAAATTTACGGGAAGTTTACAATGATTATGCGGAGATAAACAGGACTGAATGTTTGTTGACCGTAAAAGTCAAGATATCGCATGCAATGAGTTGACTTATATTACTACATTGTTTCTTCATATATATATATATATATATATATATGTTCTGCTTTGGTTTTGTTTTTCCTCTAATATAATATATACCTGCTATAACGCAACGCTAAAACGGATCGCTAGATCTAGCCTTAGCTGTGATCTTGGAACCTAACGGTCGACCAACTGTACCACTTACCCAGCGTTCCTATATATTCTGTATATACATATATACATACATATATATATATAGATACACACATACAAACATATATCAATACACATACACATTCTCACACAGACACACACACACACATGCATACGTATGTATATGTGACTTCGTGATTGCATATTTGATCTTATTTCGGTTTATAACTTCCAATGTCATTGAATAATTACTGTCTCCTGATTTTCATTCATATATAACAGACTACATTTTCTCGTTTCCTCATTTCAGCCTATTTCGACCATTTAAAACAGCACCACAGCAGAAAATCTTACTAAACAGCTTAAATTGTAACAATGTACATCTTCGCAAGACATCTAACTCTAATGGTTTATCAAAAGATCTACTTATCTTGGTTCTGACTCATTGCCAAATATCTTTAATAGCTGACGGTTATTTAAAGACGTTTTCGCAAGCTGTTGAAATGATTCAAGATTGTTTTATCTTCATCTTTAATCTATTTTCAATATAAGGTAATGGTGTTTTACTATTTTATTTGGCTGATATCTTAGTGTTTAGAATTATACATGCTTATGTACATGACACATATACACTACAAACTCATAAGAACTCGCAACAAAAAGAACCTTTAAGTAGATGTCCACCCGGTTAAAAATGGCAGAAAAAAATTCATTAAATGATACTCTACCCAGCTTACGTACAGTGAGGTCTTCTTAAATAAGGTTATGCCGAAGCTTACCCGGATTTTCAAGATGTTTAGGCGGAGAGGACAAGACTTATCACTGAAGTGGACGCTATTTGGACGCATAGTTACGTCACTACTGTACTACATGGGCTTCATCCCAAGTACAACAATTCTCTAAAGAATAAATAGAAATGAAATTTCCTGAACACAAACAATTATTATTAATTTCAAATTTTGGTAAAAAGCCAGCTATTTTAGGAGATGTTTGAGTCAATTTCATCGTCCCTAGTTTTCAACTGGTGCTTATTTTATCGAACCCGAAAGGAGGAAAGGTAAAGTCGACCTCGGTGGAATTTGAACTCAGAACGTATGGACCGACGAAATGTCGTTAAGCATTTTGCCCGGCATGCTAACGATTTTTCTAGTTCGCCGCCAAACAAACTTTTGTTATTCAGAATGCAACAGAGTTTGCATTCATGCACTTTTTTTACTTTTTCTTCACCACAGTATAGTGGTGCAGAAGTTTAAATTTTAAGCCAACATTATTTTTTTAATCATGGCAATTGGTCAAACCCATGTTAAGGTGCAAGTTTGGCTGTGTGGTAAGTAGCTTCCTTACTAACCACATGGTTTCGGGTTCAGTCACACTGCGTGGCACGTTGGGCAAGTGTCTTCTTCTATAGCCTCGGGTCGACCAAAGCCTTGAGAGTGGATTTGGTAGGCGGAAACTGAAATAAGCCCGTCGTGTATATATGTGTGTGTGTTTGTGTGTGTTTGAGTGTGTGTGTGTATATGTGTGTGTGTGTGTGTGTGTGTGTGTGTGAGTGTGTATGTGTGTGCTTGTGTGTCTGTGTTTTTCCCCGCACCATCGCTTGACATCCGATGCTGGTGTGTTTACGTCCCCGTAACTTAGCGGTTTAGCAAAATAGACCGATAGAATAAGTACTAGGCTTACAAAGACTAAGTGTTGGAGTCGATTTACTCGACTAAATGCTGTGCTCCAGCATGGCCGCAGACAAATGACTGAAGGAAATAAAAGATTAGAAGAATAAATACATCCAGAAACATTGCTCTGGTTAATACATTATTATGAAATACACACACAGACGCAAGCATTCACATACAGACACATACGGGGGTCGGCTGAAATGTGTCTTTTTTTAAATGACGTTTATTTTTTTCCCCTTGCGGTCGACACATTTCTTCCGTTGGTGTTGCAATGCTTTCGTCCCATTGGTGAAGAAGCTTTCATCCACCTCGTCAAAAAAGTCATCAACAACAAATATGACGTCATCTTCACTGTTATACTGGTTCCTAGCCAAGTGTTTCTTTTGTCCTTTTAGGGAGCAGATAACAGCTAGATGAGGCCAAATCAGAAAATTTGGTCGGGCGATCAGCCGAGTCAAGGTCACATTCAAGCACAGCAGCCATTGAAACCGTGGACTTGTGTGCTGGAGCATTGTCGTTATGAAACAAGACCACTCTCTTTCCTCAGTTTGACTGTTTGGTCTTGATAGCGTTTCGTAACAACCTCAGCAAGTTGGAATAGTACTATCTCGTGAAAGATAGTACTATCTTTTGAAGATGTTCAATAAACACACTGCCTTTTGTATTCCAAAAAGCGTGAGGGCAACACCTTCCCTGCAGAAGATACATCTTGGCCTATTTTGGAGCAGGTGAGGAAGGGTGTTGTATAAATGATCGTTGTATAAATGATCTCTTTGTCTTTGATTCAATGTGATGAACCCAACACTCATCCTGGGTTAGGAAACGTTCAATGAAACCAGCTGGATCTGCCTCAAACAATGTCACATTTTCCCTCACGAAGCAGGAACGTTATTAATGCTAATTTCATTGTGCAGAATATTCTCAACTTACTCACAGGGTATGCTAATAGAACTGGCTATTTGAATTATATTCAATCTCGTGTCATATATCACCATGTGAAGAACACAATCAATGCTTTCTTCTGTAGGGGCAGTTCCAGGAAGTCCATTTTGAAGAATTTGTCTTCCCCTTCTAAATTCAGTTGTCTACTTTTGCACAATTGATAATGCTGGAACCACATCCACTAATATAACAACCAGGTCAGCACGTATATTATTGGGGTTAAACCCTTTTTCTGCAGGCACTTGGTAACACTTCGGTGCTAGATTTTGTCCATTTTCAAGAGAATTACTTCATGTTATATTTGAAGTCTTCGTCGAACAGTCAGATGTCAGTTTACTTGGTAAAATATATGTTTATAAATAAGATTTGAAATTAATGCACGCAAGATTTCGCAGCTACACCATCATTGCTTCATATTCACCCAATGAAATTTTCAGCTCACTCTCGTATATCACTAAATCAGGCAGAGTATCGGATGTAATTATACACCGCTGGTGATAATGCACTATTGGCAATGTTCTAGCTTCCGAATGATGCCATCCCGCTGCCAAGCTAGGCAGACCAATGGAACGCCATTCTTTCGCAAGGTTACCCAATTACAGCTAAATGAAACGGAGCAACATGAAATGAAGTGTATATATAAATAAAAAATACACGTTAAGTACATACATATATAAATATATATTTGCTTGGCAATCGAAAGAACGTTCATAGGATCATGATTGCAAAATACTAACCACTAACCGACGTGCCTCCTCACGCACACAAGCATGCACATACACACACATCTGCGTACATAAGCATGTGTATGTATGTGTGTATGTGTGTGTGTGTGTGTGTGTGTGTGTGTGTGTGTGTGTGTGTATCTGCATGTGTGAATGTATGTGTTTTCATAGATATAGATATGTTTATATATAAATATATACACACACACACACACACACATATGCGCAGACATATATATATATATATATATATATATATATATATATATATATATATATATATATATATATATTGCGAGTGTAACACACAAATGTATGTATACATCAATATATAACGCCAATATTGTCATGTTGTAAGCAACAAGACAGAACAGAGGCAATGAAGTTTGTTGCTGATCACCTTTACCGTTCGGATCATTGACTTTTACTTGTGCTACTAAATATTTTGGCATAAACAACATATTGTTGTTCCTGTTATTTTTGCTGTTGCTGCTGTTGCTGTTGTTGTTGTTGTTGTTGTTGTTGTTGTTGTTGTTGTTGTTGTTGTTGTTGTTGTTGTTGATGATGAGGATGATGAAGTTGCTGTTGCTGCTTATGTTGATGATGATGCTATTTTGTTGTTTTCGCCTGACAAAAACTGTCCTGATTAGACAAACTTATAATCAGATACACCTCGACTGCGATCATACCGTCATTTAAACGCAAAAACCACCAACTTGATCTACACTCGTTAAAGAGACCCTTTTACTTAAATGGTATAATTTGAGAAAAATATAGCTGCTATTTCTAGGACGTCGGGAAGATAGTGTAGAATCTCCCGGGTTAGCTCTTCGATACTCAGTATGGTTCTGTTGCTGCTTAGTTTCAAATGTACTTCATGACGGAGTATTTTTCAGCCATGGCTAAGAGCATCTCATTGTCTTTTGTTTTTTTGTTTTTTTTTTCGAATTCTGGCTTTTGTAATATGTCCTTTCTTTTTGCATCGGTAGGGTGTATTTCAATGGAGTTTTGTCTTTTATTTGTAACAGCTAGAACATTTCTAGCAGCTAGTGGCAAAAACTCTTCGTTGGCTCAATATCCTTTACAAAAAAAGAAAAGCAGCCAAATTTTTCCTTAGTTTCTGTACAACCTTGCCGCGGATGACTTTCTTTTCTATTCTTGCAGGTTCGATAAAATATACAGAGTAATGCCTCGATATACGCGTTAATTTGTTTCCAGAGACCGCTAGTAAAGCATAAACTTGTATAGCAGAGCCATCATTCCCCATAGTAGCAATGTTATAAATTGTAATTCGTTCTCAGAAAAAATATTTTACCTATAAAATTTATAATACTCGTAAATATATGGCAATAAAACGTAAATATTTTATGTAAAGTAAAACGAATGTCAAGATTGTCTATAATAACAAGTATTATCATTATAATCATTTTCTGAATCACTTATACTCGCACTAGACTCGCGCACACCATCACTTGTAGACGTGATCACCGATTCACAAGCACTCGTAGACGGACTTGTAGATTTCTTTTTAAAAGGCATGTTTAAATTTGCTTGCTTAAAAGGAACTTTCTTTTGTTTTCTATAAATTTCTCGATAACAAACAGAAGCATGTGTTACGGTAATAGAAACTTAAGCACTATGTTAAAAATTTGGATCTTTATATTTATTATAAAATAAAACTCGTAAACCCGGGGTCTCGTAATGTGGGTCCACGTAAAGTGAGGTATTACTGTATCAGTAGAATATGGGAGTCGGTGCAGTCAGCAATCCCTCTCTCTCTCTCTCTCTCTCTCTCTCTCTCTCTCTCTCTCTAATTTAAGTATGTCCTTAAATTCACCTAAAATCGGTGAAATGGAATAATCGGTAAAGCGTCGAAAACGTTTGGCTCCATCTGTTCCATAATTTTAAGATCGATAGAGCAAACTGATTACGATTCCTTCTTGGAGAACTTTTACTTCATTTAAGCAATCATCAACTCAGAGTTATGAAGGTCAAATATTCCCATTTGATATGTCTTAAAGTGCAGGCACACATTATTACATGGAAAAATGCGAGCAAGAGAAATAATATTCTTAAGATTATAAACAGGGAAAAGTACAGAACAAGTTATTACACTTGGAAAGTTTCAGGACAAGTTCTTACATCTGGCAAAGTAAAGAACAAGAAATATTGCAGCTAAGGATAAAATTTGAAATAAAATATTTAGATTTAGAAGATATTAGTTTTTATTAAAACTAAGTTATTGCCAAGTTTTCTCATTTTTAGTCTTGACCCAATGCCTATTTTTTACATAATGAATTAGCCTATCATATATACAGTTCTCCTTTGCCTAAGGAGCTATATAGATACTTCCGGCTCTCATTTTTAAAGTATTTTAGTGTATCAATATTTCAACAAAATGATGGTACCTTTTTTGATTATAATGTTACTTTGTAAATTAAAATCAAATAATTTTAATATTCAAATTTTATCCTTAGCTGCAATATTTTCAGTATAGACTTTCCTGTTCTGTAATTTACCAGATGTAATAACTTGTCCTCGACTTTTCCAAGTGTAATAACTTGTCCTCGACTTTTCCAAGTGTAATAACTTGTCTTGTAAATTACCAGGTTTATAATCTTAAGAATATTATTTCTCTTGCTTGCATTTTTCCATGTAATCCACGTTTTTTCTGGTTATGATATTATGCGAATTAATGTGTCAATTAATACTTTAAGCTTTTACCTTATTGAAAATTGATAAAATATATTTCAAGTATATGTTATGTGTGTATGTGTAAGAGAGAAAGAGAGAAGGTGTGTTGTTGATGTTGTTGTGTTCTGTGTGTGTGAGAAAGAGAGAGAGAGAGGTGGGGAGGGAGAGATAGAGGGGAGAGGGAGAGATAGAGCGGGAGAGGGAGAGAGAGGGGGAGAGGGAGAGATCGAGGGGGAGAGGGAGAGATCGAGGGGGAGAGGGAGAGAGAGAGAGTGATAGCGTAAATTTTATTTATTTACTTTTCTTGCATCTTCTTTTAGTGTGTGTGTATCTGACAGAGAGGTGTGTCTTGCTCTGTGTGCGAGAGAAAGAGAGAGAGAGAGAGAAAGGGAGAGATTGATACAGTTATTTTTTATTCATTTAGTTTTTCTCGCATCTTTTTGTCTATGTGTGAGAGAGAGAGAGGTGTTGTCATGTTTGTGTAAAATGGCTAGTGTCAGTCACACACGCACACCAACATACGTACACACTTTCTCTGTCGTATACACGTACATGCATAAATACATATGCATACATGTTTTATATGTATGCGTGTGTGTAGAGAGAAAAATTCAGTCACTGAGTGAAGGTGTATATTCTCATGACAATTTTTTTCATGTATGTATAAGTAGCTAAGCAAAATTTACGCTATCATTCTGTCACTCTTTCTCGCTCTCTCTCTCTCTCTCTCTCTCTCACACACACACACACATACAGCAATATACCCCCCCCCTCTCTCTCTCTCACACACACACAACTCTCTCTATTTCTTTTTCTCTCTCTCTCTCTCAGTCAATCTCTCACACATTTACTGAAAAAAGATGCGAGAAAAATAAATAAATATATGTACGCTGTCACTCTCTCTCTCTCTTTCATATAAACACACAACATACTTTCTCTCTCGCAACCCCCATTAACACATGCACATGTCCATGTTCATTTCCTTTCTCTTTTACTTTATGCAGACTTCAAACAAAATCTACATTTCCACTCACAAAAATAAATAAATAATATTTTCTTTACGGAATTTACCGAACGCCATACACAAGCCTTCGAGTTAAAACCAAAGATTGCAAAAATGGCTAGGCTGTTGCCAAAATTCCTAAATAATATTTTAATTTTTTTCATTTTTATGATATAATTGAATTAATTAATACACATGACATAATTAAACTAATTGCAAATTAGTGGCATCGTTGATCATTTTTCCTTACATCAGTGATGCCTGTGACATAAAGTCCCTTATAGAAATGTATTCATCAAAAAGCATAGAACTATATTATCACCCTCAAATTTGAGAAACAAACACTCATAAGATTTTCTTTTAAAACTTCATTGGATGCGATTGATACCATGAAATTCCTCGAATTAAGATCTGTAATTTAAGCTTAATTGAAATATAGTTTGTTTTTAAAATATAAAAAAGTTAATTATACTTAAATCCAATTTTTTGTCTTATATTTTGTTCATGATATGTTACCTCACAACTTTTTGATACAAATTTTTGTTGAATGGGATTAAAACTATGAAATTCTTCATGCATTCTTCTATCATTAAAGCTAAGATAGATATACTTTGCTTTTAAATTACAAAATGTTATTTAGATCTAAACTTGATTGGAGGCGCTATTTACTCTCCTATAACGTTGCTACAAATTGTGATGTAAGCTTTTTTCTACTAAACAAAATCTCAATTTTTTATGCCAAAATGTCGCCAGGGAGCAGCCCTCTTCAAAACTGTTAACAGTTTTCATTTTGGTTAATAACTGAATTAGTGACAAAGCTCTGAAGATGCTGCGTGTGAGTAAATTGAGGCCTTAAGAACATTATTGAACTAGTACCGTTATAGTTATTTTCTGATATCCAGGCATAAAAAAGCATAAAAACCTACATTTACAAAGCAATTATATTAAACTGTCAAACGTGTATGTATATCCTCATACACACGCACACATATTTATAAAACCACTGTCTCAGAGAGATAAACACACAAATAGTCGCACTAGAATAGATGCACACAGAAACATACACACATACACAACACTCACACACTTTCCTGTTCGCAGTGAAGGTGGGATTCTGGGTGGCCACTATGCAGAGATACTCCGAACACAGACAGATAATGTAGCAAATGATCGGTAGAGCGGAAATGGCGCAAGACCGGAATGTCATTGCCGAATTTGATGTCCTGGAGTTCCTCCGCGAACCGGTCAGCCACGCGGCGTCCCGTTTAACCGATGTACAGGGAATGAGAGAGAGAGAGAGAGAGAGAGAGAGAGAGAGCAGGAGGTGCAGTAAATGGCATTACTAGAGGTGCAGGCAAAGGAATCGGTGACGTGATAGGGACAGTGATGAATGCCTGTGAGTTATGGGGTGTTGAAGAGGTAGGTGCAGGTGCGACAGCGTAGGTGGGTGCAGGGGAAGGAGCTTCAACATGATTTTCAATACCTCGTCGGTAGAAATCACCCGATTTTGATTCGAAAAATTGATACAACCAGGCTCTCAATTCTGCATCAGTATTAAACGAAGCTCCGCGCATTGCATTTGAAAGAGATCGAAAGAGGTGGAAATCTGTCGGTGCCAAATCATGAGAGTACGGTGGGTGTAGCAGCACTCCCCAGCCAAGCGTTTGAATGGCTTCCTTGGTCATATTGGCGATATGAGGGCGGGCATTGTCATGCTGTAGAAGAACTCCATGCTACCGATTAGGTCGTTTCTTATGTATAGCCATGTTGAGTCGTTCCACCTGTTGAACATAGAGTTCCGCGTTCACCGTTTGGTTCCATTCAAGTAATTCATAATGGATAATCCCTTCCCAGTCCCACCATACGCACAACATCGTTTTACGCGGATGAAGATCTTGTTTCACACGCGGTGTCGCTTGTTTACCGGGCTAAGACATTCCTTACGCTTCTTCATATTGGTGTACAGGCACCATTTTTCGTCACCAGTTACGATTCGCTAAAGAAATCGTTGCTTCCGCCCATAGGTTGAGCGTTGACGAGCAAGCTGATTTTTTTCTGATTTTTGTTGTCACTTAAAGCATTCGGAACCCATGCTCCATACTTCCCATCGAGTGAAGATCCTTCTCTATAGCACTGTGAGAGCATTCCATTTTCTCTGCCAGTTTCCTTGTCGTTTGACTAGAATTTTCGTGCAAAAGTTGGTTTAATCGCTCTTCATCGAACTCAACTGGACGTCTAGAACTAGGTGTGTCTTTGAGGTCAAAATTTTTCCATTTTTGAACTAGACATACCAATCACGAGCAGTTCTTTCAGCTTTGGTACCCTCTCTATGCACAGCACAAATGTCGCGAGCAGCTTTTGCGGCCTTAGAACCTTAATTAAAAACAAAATGAAGGAGGCGTCGAAAATGCTCGTTTTTCTTAACTTGACATTCCATTTTAGTGATCTGAAAAAAAAAAATTAACTAAAATTAACTATAAAAACAAAATACATTCCAAAATCATTCAAAAATAGAATTCTCGGAAAAAAAAAAGATTCCAAAATTAAAAAAAAAAGGCGGGAACTTACTTGCCAACCCAATAGATCGATGTTCCACCATTTTTGTGGCTTATGAACATCAGGTACCCGAACAGGATCGGAAATTAAACATATCGTCAGTTCACGGCTTATATGTATATAGAGCTCACATTATGTGCGGGTATGCCTGAATAATGCATACATGAGAATTCGAATGTAATATTAGACACCATGCAGCTGACCGATTTGCCCCCCAAATAGTCAAAGCTAAGACCATTAGACCCTTTTGTACGAAAGCTAGCGAATATGTACCGCAACAAAGACAACAATCAAACAAACAAAAAACAGAGAACAAGGTACAGAATTACGAATATAAACAACAAGAAATAACAACAGATGTCTTTCGACTGAGAGCGAATCAAAAATTCCGCTTACGTGTATGGAGTGAATCCACGTGCACATGTAACCAAACATATGTATAACTATATCTATCAATAGATACAGAAGTGTGCGTGTGTGTGTGTGTGTGTGTGTGTGTGTGTGTGTGTGTGTGTGTGTGTGCGTATGTGAGTGCATATGCACATTACATAAATACGAACGTACATACATACCTATTTACGCACAGACGTCTCTAAATATACATTTATATATATATATATGTGTGTGTATATATATATATATATATATATATATATATATATATATATATATATATATATATATATATATATAGATATTATGTATGTGTGTGTGTGTGTGTGTGTGTACATGTGTGTGTATATGTGTGTGTGTATTTGCTGTCATGTACAAAATTGTGGGTGACTGCATGTAAAGAAAGAGTGTAAAGGAAAATGTAGTGGAGATGTGGATAGAAAGACAGACAGACAGACAGACAGACAGACAGACAGACAGACAGATAGATAGATAGATGGACAGACAGACAAATAGATAGATAGATAGATAGATAGATAGATAGATAGATAGATAGATAGATAGATAGATAGGTAGGTATGTAGGTAGTTCTGCGCTGCATGTGTGTGTATATAGTATTCACAAACCTAAAGGCAGTCATACACATATCATACGTACATGAACATACATGCACGCACACAAACATTTATACATACGATCATGAAAATATACGAAAACGAGGCAACAACATACCGAGTGCGATAGACTACTATGCACCTCTCCATTCAGTGAAAAATCTTCAACCAAACTTGGCATATACTCTACCAGCAGTGTGTTGCACAGTCACGCCTACATTAAAGTACTCATGTACGTATGCATGTGTTTATCTTTACATGTGTTTATCTCCCTACAGGGACGGATACATTACGTAAAAGCACAAACATGAAGATGTAAACGTACGTAAGGTCCCTTTTGCAAACACACGTAGATGCATATGCTGGTGTTCATATATATATATGTATACACACACACACACACACACACACACACACACACACACACACATATATATATGTATATATATATATATATATATATATATATATATATACATATATACGTACATGCTTGTGTGTATATAGATTTGGGTGAATATATGTTCGTTATATATATATATCAGTGCTTTAATGTTGAGAGCCGCGTGTATATTTGTGAATATATCTATCTATGCAAATGCATATATACATACATGTCGCACTCGCATTCTCTCACTCACGCCCCTGTCTCTCTCTCTATCTCTCTCCTTCTCCCCCCCTCTCTCTCTCTCTCTGTCTCTCTCTCTCTCTCTTTCTGAGTAGTGTAGCTATAAATGCAATAGTATATGAGTGCGAACATGCGTTCGTGTAACGATGTCGGTTTCACATCAAAGTGAACAACTCCAATTAGACAAAAATAAAGTAATTACAAGGGAAGTTAAGTAATATACGTAAGTCATTATATTTTACCGATTCTATAAATTAAATTATATAATTCAGTTTAAGTTGAATCAAGTAATATAAAATATTTTAGATTGCAGTCTACCACGCTTACAGTTGCCTGATTTAGTTGTAACTACAAAGATATAAAGATAAATTATATTAAAACAAGATATACCTGAATTTAATTGTGTCTGACGTTCTAGCATATATATATATATATATATATATATATATATATATATATATATATATATATATATATATATATAAATATATATACAGAGAGAGAGAGAGAGAGAGAGAGTATATACAAGTGCGTGCGCGCATGAGCGTGTGGTGTCGTACGTTTGTGTCAATGTCTGCGTGTGTATCCACGAGAGTGTCTGTAGGTGGTGGTGCGGGAGGGAAGGGAGTATGTGTATGTTCGTATTTATAAAGCAGACGACCGTACTAATAACTCTCTTTTCGGGGAGTCTTTCTACATGAGCGACATTCTGTTATAGTATACGCTAACGTTAAATCATATCTGCTAGTTGGTGTGTAAGACTGTGTGTGCGTATGATGTATGTATATTCTTTTATTCTTTTATTCTTTTACTTGTTTCAATCATCTGACTGCGGCCATGCCGGAGCACCTCCTTAAAGTGTTTTGATCGAAAAAATCGACCCCAGGACTTATTTTTTTTAAACCTAGTACTTATTCTATCGGGGTTTTTTTTTTTGCCGAAACGTTAGGTTACGGGGGACATAAACACACCAGCATCGGTTGTCAAGCGATGACTGGGCGGGGAAGGGGTGACAAACACAGACACATTAGCACAAGATATATATATATATATATATATATATATATATATACACACACACACGCACACAACATATATTCTGTATGTTGTATGTTTATCAGAAAAGCAAGAGTGGTCATGCGTGCGTGTGAAACAATGAGAGTCCTTACGCCATTATGGCAACGAAACATTCTCGATCGTAATTTTTTATCTGAATCAAATGCAGATAGCGGCACATTGTTGCAGCCATCTAAAACGTTAATGGACTTTAAAGTCTATTGTTCGAAACTAAACAAGACTAAATAATAATAATAATAATAATAATAATAATAATAATAATAATAATAATAATAATAATACCCATGAACCTTTCTACTGGAAGTGCAAGGCCTCCAATTTGGGTGAAAGGATTGTCGATTACATTGACCCCATTACGTAATTGGTACCAATTTTATCAACTCCCGAAAGGATGAAAGGCAAAGTCGACCTCGATGGAATTAGAACTCAGAACGTAACGGCAGATGAAATGCCGCAAAGCATATCACCCGACGTGCTAACGATTTTTCCAGCTCGCTGCGTTAATAATAATAATAATAATAATAATAATAATAATAATAATAATAATAATAATAATAAATTAAGGTGAGATAGAGAAATTAAGGCAAATAGACCAGATATAGTTGTCAAAGATCATGAAGAAAAAAAATGCTTTCTAATTGATGTATCAATACCAGCAGATGACAACGTTTCCCTAAAAGAAATGGAAAAACTTTCAAAATACAAAGACCTGGAATTAGAGGTAACTCGAATGTGGAATCTAAAAACAGAAACAATTCCTATCATAGTAGGTGACTTAGGTATAATAAAAAAATATTCAGACAAATACATAACAAAAACACCAGGACTTACAAATATATATGACATACAGAAAATTGCACTACTGGGCACTGCACACATCCTACGCAAAACACTTTCAATACAGTAACCATAAGAGCATCACAGCAAACCACAGCACATACCCAAGGCACACAGAGCTGCGCTCGGTAGTGAAGTGAAAACACGTTATAAAAATAAAACTACTCAACAATAATAATAATAATAGCAATAATGTAATCAAATATTGCTACAAGAGCAGCAGTTTTCGGGAAGGGGATGAGTTGATTACATCGACCTCAGTGTTAAACTTATTTTATCGATACCGAAATGATGAAAGGTAAAATTTTTCTCGGTGGAATTTAAACTCAGAACGTAACGATGGGCGAAATAATGCGAAGCATTTCATCCGGCGCGTTAACGATTCTGCCAGCTGGAGAGGAAAAAGAAGAAGAAAAAGAAGAAGACAAAAGAAAAAGAAGGAAACGAAGAAGAAGAAGAAGAAGAAGAAGAAGAAGAAGAAGAAGAAGAAGAAGAAGAAGAAGAAGAAGGTGCTCTCACGTTGCTCACCTATATTCTACTTCCTCCCCTTTTTATCTCTTTCTACCAATCTTTCTCCTTACTCCTCGCTGGTCACATTTGTCCGGCTTCTGCCTCCTTTCTTATCTTGGCCACTGCCAAGCCAGCACGAACTTCTCTCTCCCTTCCAGTTCGTCTCATCACAGCGTTCAGTATACATATACATTTTTTCACGTCTAGCCCTACTAGACCTTCTTGTTTATTTTCACTGCTTCGTTTTCCTGTCATGCTTTCTGTTCGCCACGATATTCCTCCGCACTACTAATTTAATTTCTTTCCGCGGGAAGAGCCATTCTAGCAAAGCGTACTGCCCTAACACTTTGAAACGCTTAGTTTTAGAATGGTGGCAGCTCATGAAAGAAATGTTCTCTATGCGGCCTGTGTGTTTTCTGTTCTCTGTTTATGTTCTGTTTTTCATTTTGTCCACGTTTTTTTGTGACGTCTTGTACCCAGATATGCATCGATATATACATGTAGATGTAGGTATATACATGTAGATGTAGGTATATACATGTAGATGTAGGTATATACATGTACGTATATATGCATATGCTCACATAGTATTTGTATTATATATATATATATGAGGAGTGACTGTGTGGTAAGTAGCTTGCTTACCAACCACATGGCTCCGGGTTCAGTCCCACTGCGTGGCACCTTGGGCAAATGTCTTCTACTATAGCCTCGGCCCGACCAAAGCCTTGTGAGTGGATTTGGTAGATGGAAACTGAAAGAAGCCCGCCGTATACATGTATATATATGTGGTGGGGTTGAGTGTCTGTGTTTGTCCTCCCAACATCGCTTGATAACCGATGCTGGTAACTTAGCGGTTCGACAAAAGAGACCGATAGAATAAGTACTAGGCTTACAAACAATAAGTCTTGGGGTTCATTTGCTCGACTAAAGGCGGTGCTCCAGCATGGCTGCAGTCAAATGACTGAAACAAGTAAAAGGGTAAAAAGAGTAATACACGCACATACACACGACGAACTTTTTTCAGTTTCCACTAATCAAACACACTCACAAGGCTCTGGTCAGCCCGAGGCTATAGTAGAAAACACTTGGCTAAAGTTCCACGCATTGGGACTGAACCCGGGACCATGTGGCTGGGAAGCAAGCTTCTTACCACACACACATACACTCCAATATATATATATTCTTTTATTAGTTTCAGTCATTTGATTTATTCTTTGTAAGCCTAGTACTTAATCTATCGTTTTTTTATGGGGACGTAGACACGCCACCATTGGTTGCCAAGCGATGGTGGGACGTCAGACATAGACATACAAACACACAGACGCACATCCATCCATATATATATATATATATATATATATATATATATATATATATATATATATATATATATATATATATACATGTCTCTTAAAGGATAGAGCTCAAAATCAATGCATTGAAGATACTTTATTGCAGCAACAATTATAATAACAGAAACAACCACAATAAGCCAAACCTATGCACATTTCAATAGGGTATCCCGGAAAAATAAACCACATCATAAGATGTCTCGTAAAATATTGTAACAAATTACAATATATTACAAATTTCTGGATACTCCATCTCATCAGGGTCGCATTATTGCCATCACCAATACTATTATTAGCAAAACACACACATCATCCAAGAGGGTGAAAGAATAATCGACGGCACGCAACCTACCATCGTTATTTTCTTACACAATGTGAGTTTTTGACTGTTAACAGATACTATATATTTTGTAAAATTTGTTTTATAAAAGTATATATTTAATATATATATATATATATATATATATATATATATATATATATATATATATATATATATATATATATATATATATATATACGACGGGCTCCTTTCAGTTTCCATCTACCAAATTCACTCACAAAGCTTTGGTCGGCCCGAGACTATAGTAGAAGATACTTGCCCAAGGTGCCATGCAGTTGGAATGAGCCCGGAGCCATGTGGTTGGTTAGCAAGCTACTTACTACACACCAAAAATATCAAAAATAAACAGCCACCTTCATTTTAAAAAGATTTATTTCATACAGATATATTTGATGCACTTAAATGCGTAATCTGGTAATTTAGTAAACATGCCTTGCGCTGCGTTTAATGACTTGACTTTATTAGGCATCGTGTTAATAGGTTGTGTACGGGCAAACAAAACGGTATGACAAAGTGTTTCTATTTGCTTTTGAGATATCTCAGTACACGCAAACGCACGCGCGCGCGCATACACACACACGCACCCCTACATAGACACATACACACATCTCTCTCTCTCTCTCTCTCTCTCTCTCTCTCTCTACACACACATATATATAGAGAGATAGATAGATAGATAGATAGATAGATAGATAGATAGATAGATAGATAGACACAGACAAACTGAGATAAAGAGAGACTGACAGACAGACATACAAATAGATAGATAGATGTTTATATGGTTGCATATGTATATGCATGCGTGTGTCTGCATAAATATGAATGTGTATACATATATGTCATCCGAACTGGTTTCTAATTAATTGTCGAACACTGAATGTGGCTAAATGTCACAATTAGAAGAATTAAGACGTGCCTTTGAAGGAATTTAGTTGCCACACAATATACGCACGCACATATACACACACGCTCCTACATTAATACCCACCCCAAAATGAACATGTATATGGATAGATAAAAAGAGACAGTCAGACAGACAGACTGATGGATAGATAGATAGCCAGACAGATAAATAAATAAATAGATAGATAGATAGATAGATAGATAGATAGATATATTTTTATTATAGCCACACAGGGCTAAATACAGAAAATGGACAAATTACAAAGTAGAGCTTTGGGGGGGGGGGGATAATTTGGATCAAAAGGGATCGCGGGAAGAAAAGGAAAAAAGAAAAAAAAAAAAAAAAAAACGTGGGAGGGGGCGATCAATAGGGATCGTGTATCACAGTCGATGTAAAAAACGGGGAACAGATTAGGTTTATCCGTGGAGAGAAAAGCCTACGAAAAAGACCACGGTCACCTCAGGCTTTCTTTTTTAAAGGTACATGAAAGTAAGTACCTTCTCTCTTTTTGTCTCTTTTTGTTACAAGTCTATGCTTAAAATGGTGTCGTCTTTCATTCTTACCATTCTTGCCACATTTACCCATTTTTTATTGAAACTTTCATTCGACAACACTTTCCTCTCTATCCTCATCCTCCTTTTCAAGTGGTACTTGAAAAAGTTCACGAGGGACTGACCAGAGAGGAAAGTGTTTGTTTGTAGACCTTTCAAACGCGTCCACCACACGCATTCTTTTTCCATAGCTATCAGTGTTACAAAAACCGTTTTTCCTTCCCGTTTAAAGGAAGGTGGCGGAACAATATTCACGATAGACTCGGCTGATAAGTGGGCTCGTCCCACACGCGACAACAGCCGTTCGACGAAGGTCCACAGCTCTGAAATATCTGGACACTGCACGAGTGCGTGCAGAACGGTTTCGTCGCTCTGACCGCATCTCGGGCAGGTCGGTCCGGTGGTTTTCGAACCGTGTCTGTAGATCTTCTCTCGAACTGGTAGTGCGTCTCGATAGCATTGCCAAGCCAGGGATCTCTGGAAATTATCCATAGGCCCCGGCCCGAACGTCGTCTTGAAAAGGTGGGTTAAGAATTTCTCGTCGACACCCAGGTTTGCCCCGAGAGTGTCGTCAGACCTCCCCTCCACTAGTCCTCTATAGAACGCATTGGTCGTTTGGAAGTTGCACAAGTTTGATCCCGGACGGCAGAGCTGTTGTAGAGCTTGGCGACACTCGCGGTGCCATTCGCCCAGTTTCGGTCTCTTCCTGATCCATGTTTGCAGTTCGGTGAGTGAGACGAGCTGCGGGAAGGCGTGCCTCACAAACGGCGCCCACACCTGTTCACCGTCGTCAATGAAGTTCCAGAGATGCCGCAGTCTCAGCGCATGTCTGCGCATCATTAACCACGGCATCCCCAGTCCTCCACGTAACGGTTGTTGACAGCAAATGGATCGCCTCACCATCGGAACGCCACCCTTCCACAGAAAGCGGAAAAGTATGCGTTCTAGTTTCGTGATGGTGGCATCGGGACAAGGCACGACGGTCAGGTGGTAATCGATGACTGATGCGATATACACATTAGCCACCTCCGCCCGGCCTTTTAGAGATAACTTTCTCTCAGCCCATGTTTGGCTGAGTTTGATCACTCTACTGGTGATCTCGTCCCAGTTCTTATCCATTTGGAGGTCCGGACTGAACCAGACCCCGAGCAGTTTAACCGGTCCGTCCGTCCAGCGTCCCACTACGGAGTCACTGTTGGACGGTATGGGCTTGCTTCTCCAGGTGCCGAGTAACAAACCCACTGACTTTTCCGGGTTAATTTTTGCTCCTGTCACCGTTTCGTATTCTTTAAGTGTCTCGCCTAGCATCTCGACGTGCTTTTCGCTCGACACTATGACGGTGACATCGTCCGCATATGCAGACACGCTCGTCCCGCAACCCAGCTCTCGTGGGATACCCCTCAGTGTCGCCAGCTTCCGCAGTAGTGGTTCGATCGTCAATACATACAGAAGCGCCGACAAGGGACATCCCTGACGGACCGAACGCGTGATGTCGAACGGTTTTGACAGGTGACCGTTTACCCGTATTACCGATCGGATGCCGCTATACAAGGCAGCGATCCAACCGCGGAAGACGGGACCAAAGCCAGCTGCCCTGAGGACGGCCGCTAGGTATCGATGGTCGACCCTATCGAAGGCTTTAGATTGATCTAAATTGATCAGCGCCCCACCCATGCCAGGATCCTTAACTACCCTGTCCATGATGTAGCGCATGAGGTGGAGGTTGTCATGGATACTTCTGCCCGGCACGGCGCATGTTTGCGCCCTGTCGACCAGTTTATCGATGACAAGCGCCAACCTCTCGGCTATTACTTTGGCCAAAATTTTCAAGTCTGCGTTGAGCAGAGTGATGGGCCTGAAATTATCTATAAAATTCCCCTTGTTTGGGTCTTTCTTCAGCAATGTCACTGCACCTCGGCTCACGGAACCGGGAATTCTCCCGTTTTGTTGCCAGTTGCAGTAGACTGATGCCAAGAGGTCGCCAAACAAGTCTGGCATTTGACAATACAGCTCGTAGGGTAGACCATCCAATCCAGGTGACTTATCCCTCGCGCAGCCCGCCATAGCATCCCTTACTTCAGCAGCTGTGATGGGACCCTCACAACACTCTGCCTCTCCCGCCGAGAGCCGCGGCAGGCCGGTCAGGTAGGCAGTGAAGTCCATCCTGCGTTCTGACTCACCGCTCGCACCGAACAGTCGAGCAAAGTGCTGTTGAAAGGCCCCACACATCCTTTCGGGTTCGAGCAGACTACATCCCTGTTCATCGATTAGAGACCGAATGGTGGCTCTGTTACCGCGTTGCGCCTCCGCCACCCGGGCTTCTCGCGCAGCTTCGATCCCTTCGTTCCTTAAGGCACGCATTTTAGCTCTGACGACGCAACCTTCGTGTTTGGCGTTGAGGTGTTGGTCGAGGGCCATCCTCGCAGCCAAAACGTTGGTTGCGCTGCCAGTTGTAAGTGCCTCTTCTAGTTTCTTAACTAAGTCTCCCTCTACTCTATTTCGATCTATCGCTAGTTCTTTACTAAACCTAATAGATTCCGATTTGATTGCCATTTTCAGGGCAAACCACCAGCGGTTGTTAACGATGGCTCCTGTTAACGCCCTCTTAATTAATTCGCTAATCCGGTTCCTGTAAACCTGCCGCGCTAAGAGCGAAGCGTTCAGTTTCCAGTAACCGGGACCCTGCCTTTGTGTCTTATCTAAGTCGAGCGTACACGTCACAAACTTGTGATCTGTGTAGCTGACTATTTTAAATTGTGGACATCCTACACTATCTCTATCCGCTGTCCTACATAGAACTCTATCTAGATACGATCTCGACGATCCGACGCGGTTTGTCCAAGTCCACGTTGGCACGTTCGGATGGTCGAGTCGGAACCTGTCAGACAAATGGAAACGTCTGAGCAGGTCTTTGAGGCACTTACATCCCCTTCTACTCCTATCCACTCCCACATAGTCTATATGCGTGTCCAAGGTAGCGTTCCAGTCCCCTACTAACAGTAAAGGTCGTGACGTTCCCAGGAAAACCTCTAGACGTCTAAGGAAATCCGCCCGACCCGTTAAGGACGGTGCATACACTGCCACCAGACGGAAAGCACACCCGTTTGTGCTATCGACGTCCAAGACAACCAGCCTACCCTCTGGGTCTAGGAATATATATATATGAGCGTGTGTAGAGGGGTTGTCAATTTGTAGTAAGAAATATAAACATACACACACACACACACACAAACACACACACGCACATAAACGAATTCACTCTCACACGCACGTGCACACAGAGCTACCTATATAAAAGTCTGAAAAGGAAAAAAAAAATCACGTTCTGAATGAGCGGCACGTGACCAGCTTTCATTAAGCAACACTTTGCCATTATCCTAAACTGCTGTCTTCTGAATTAATGTTAAAGGTGAAAAACGTGATATCTACTCAGCTACATTCATATTCACACGCACGTGCTTGAACCCTCTCACTCACAGATACAGGCATCTTCGCCTACGCAGATACGTACGCTATGCATTTACGCCAAAATATTTCCACAGACTCACATATGCGCACAACAGAGTGGGAGGGCAGCTGTGTTCTGAATGAGTGAACATACCGAAAAAAGTGTCAACTCGCATTCTTAGTATATTCCATGCGCGATTCACCTCGCTGCGTATTCTTACTCTTCATTCTGAAAGCTCCCTCCCTTTCTCTATCTCTCTCCCTCCCTCTCTCTGTTTCTCTCTCTCTCTCTCTATCTCTCTATCTCTCTCTCTCTCTCTCTCTCCATCTATCTATCTATCTATTTATCTATCTCATCTCTGTTTCATTTCTTTCACCATTTTCGCCTGTCATTTTCTCTCTATATTAATGTGTGCGTGTGTGTACGTGTGTGTGTGTGTGTTGCAGTAGTAGTAGTAGTAATAGTAATAACAGTAGTAATAACAGTAGTGGCAGCAGCAGCAGCAGCAGCAGCAGTAGTAGTAGTAGTAGTAGTAGTAGTAGTAGTAGTAGTAGTAGGCTAATCGAAAATAAAAACGAAACAAAAGTTACAAGGACGTACACAGTGAATGTATAAGGTCGACGCTCAGTTTAAGATGGAAAAGTGCGGTGTTTAACGATTTCAAAATGGCTGTATGTTAGTATGAATTTTTGCATGCATATGGGTGTGTTTGTGTGTTTGTGTGTGTGCACGTGTGTGTGTGTGTGTGTATGCGTGCGTTTGTGTGTATGCGTGCGTTTGTGTGTGTGTATATATATATATATATATATATATATATATATATATATATATATACCCATACACACACACACATACAGACATCTCTCTCTCTCTCTCTCTCTCTCTCTCGCTCTCTCTCTCTCTCTCTCTCTCTATATATATATATATATATATATAGATAGATAGATAGATAGATAGATAGCAAAATAAGTAACAAGGATATACAAAGTTTATGTAGTACGATCGTTTCATGCGACTTATTTATTTAAGCAATGTGAACATTACATCAAGTGTAAAATGCATATATATATAGGGGGAATTCACAAAAAAACAAAAAAAAAACAGAAGACGAAGACAGGTGGTGTAGACAACAAACAGATGAATTAGTTTAACGCTCGGGAAGTGAAAAAGTCTTTAACGTTTCGAACCTACGCTCTTCCACAGAAAGAAAATAAAGAATGTGTAGCGGCTAGCGATCCATCATGGCGATATATATATATATATATATATATATATATATATATATATATAGGAGTAGAAATATTAATATATATATATATATATATATACATATATATTTATATACATAAATATTAATATTTCTAGATAGATAGATAGATAGATAGATATCGTGTCACAAGATAGAAGTTCACATTCAGTAAAAAGCATACACGCTTTTATTTGCTTAAATGTATGCGTGCATTATGCCTATATTTATTTGGTAATTCCCTTCAGTTCACACATCGTTTCATGTATGTAAATTTTAGTTACACTAATTAGTTATTAGAAAAGCAATGGCATAATCGAAAAGAACTTATCTTTGAAAGGCCTTGTCTCCTGTATTTTAAGCCTGGCAACCCAAATCTATGGTCACCATAGCTGCCATTCCATATTGCAGTCATTACATCTTCGCCTTAAGTTTGTTTCCCGTTGCCTAGCGTTTTCCGACACTTGGGTATTATCAACAAAATGCTTCATACGATAGTGACAATTAGACAATATATCCGTCCTACATGCTGAGTGATTCATTAGCTGCATTACATATTAATTTTCTCAGTCATAGAAAGCTCGTTGTTTTTATTCCTTGAAATGGGGCTTTGCTTTATGGACAATACTCCGGCTCATTCAGAGATATGTCATATCCTTATCGTCTTAGTTTGCAGATAAATTGAGCATTTAGAATCTTCGTGTGCCACGACAGCCATCAATGAAAGTGTTGATGTTTGATTACATAGTGGGTGTTAAGAGTACCCGCTATACCACCTCCATTGGAGAGTTAGAATATGCTGATGAAACATGTAAATGGATTTCATCAATAAGAAGGTGTTTTTTGTTTTCTATTGTAGATGTTTAATTTCCGTTGTAATATGCGATCTGATATGCAATGTTTACATGGAAGAAAATTGGTCTTAATGTTGTATATATTGAAATGTTCATTCTTTGTAATGGTGTGAATTACTAACTTGCTAGTCAGATATTTTCCGGTAGTGTTATATGAAACTTCACACTTACACTGTGAATTAAATAGGAATATTATTCTCTTGCTGCTTCTAGTCTGGTATGGGGTGAATGTAGCGATCTCTATGAAAATTAGTATTTCACTTCAGGCAACTTCTACCTGGTGCAGTTTTATAATTAGAGACTACGCTGTTGCAGTTGTCCTCGGAGATACTTTTTAATTCTCGTCTGCATAATTTTTAATTCAGGCTGAAGGTGGCTGGCATTTTTCGTATATACATGGTACCCTAAATATTTGTAAGTATTTAAATATTGTGTAAAAAATTGTAAATTTTCTATCGTTAAGTTTGTGCTAATGGTCATGTCGGAATCTAGATTCATAAAATATTACTACTAATTACTTGATAAATTTCTCCATTGTGTGGCCTTCATATTTCATGAGATCAGTCAACCGCCCCCTCAGTATTAGCCGGCTTTCGGTGGTTTTCGTTTTCAGAGTGTATGAAAAATAAATAATCTCAGAAAGATCTGTCCATTGAATTCTGTCATAGACATTGAATTGAAGATCACCCTACAGTTTTAAACAAATAGGATTCCTCGTGGTATAACAACGGTTTCATGGTATCCATTACTGTTTTAATATGCTCATGGCTAAGGCGGAGAGCTAGCAGAAATGTTAGCGCACCGTCGAAATGCTTTGCGATTATTTCGTCTGCCGCTACGTTCTGAGTTCAAATTCCGCCGAGGTCGACTTTGCCTTTCATCCTTTCGGGGTCGATTAAATACATACCAGTTACGCACTGGGGTATATATAATCGACTTAATCCGTTTGTCTGTCCTTGTTTGTCCGCTCTGTGTGTAGCCCCTAGTGGGCAGTAAAGAAATAAGAAACGTTAGCATGCCGGGCGAAATGCTTAGCAATATTTCGTCTGCTGTTACGTTCTGAGTTCTAATTCCGCCGAGGTCGATCTTGCCTTTCATCCTTTCGGGATCGATAAATTACGTACCAGTTGTGTACTGGAGGCGATCTGATCGAATGGCCCCCTCCCCAAAAATTTCGGGTTTTGTGCCTAGAGTAGAAAAGAAAAGAATATGCTCATGGCTGAATGTGGTGCATTGTCCCTAGATTTTCAACTTTTTCAGTAGGGGATATTTAGATATAGAAAAGTTATGTCCAAGGTATCTAATTACTTTCATCTCCCGACTCATTTGTTTTCAATGTCTTAAAATCCCTTAATGAAGGTCACCACAATTTCTTTCTTCTATACTTAAAATACTTCTAATACCAAGATTAGCAGCACCGGAAATGTGCTCAGATATTCCCAGTTCGCTTTTATAAGAGTTAAATAATCTACATTGAGGAAATGTGGAGGAGATAAGCACTGTGGTCCTTCAGGGTAGTGTAAGCAGCGAGCAAAACACGTTGTTATATTACTGAGCATAGATTTTTTACTATATTTTTCTAATGTTGTTTGTCAGAAGCATTGTTTTCTGGGTAGTGTTTAGAATATAGGATTTTTTACATTAATCCTCAAATATATGAAGTTTTTAAATTGTTCGAAAGATTTCATGGAACTTTCCAAAGTATTTTGGCAGGAATTATTATGTCAAATACAATCTTTTATCTGGTTGATGAGAACGTGTTCAAAGTGTAATTGTCCTCAATACAGAAGGAACTCTTACGCATTTTAAATCTAATTAAGTTTGATTGTGCCTCGGTAATACTTTTCTAGTACTAGCAGGCTTTCCAGCACATGTGGTAAATTACATTTGTCGTTTTCGCAATGAGCCGTATAATATTGATTGCTTTTATTTTCTTTCATATTTTTTTGTAGGAGGAGACTCAAGAAAATGAACTGTGTATGTACATACACACACACACACACACACACACACACACACACATATTATATATATATATATATATATATATATATATATATATATATATATATATATATATACATTCATATAGATAGAGAGACAGACAGACAGACAGACAGATCGATAGACAGACAGACAGATAGATAGATAGATAGATAGATAGATAGATAGATAGATAGATAGATAGATAGATAGAGGGATGGACAGTCTGCTTGCGAAGATGTTCATATTAATGATGAAACCAATATATGCTGTGCTGTAGTATTCCCACACTCTATGGCTAAATCCCTTTTTGCTCTAGCAAATGCTGTTTATAGTCAAGAATGATAGTAAATAAGTAGTCAAATACACTCGACGTAATTTCCATTTCTCCAACTGTTTTAATTTACGTCGAGTAGAATAGCTAATTTTTCACTTTTGTTTCTTTTTTGATTTTGCTTTTTGCTTTAGTGTTGAGGTGATTGCTTTTGAAAAATATATAAATCTTAGGAGAAATTTTCGAATACCTATTGAAAATTTCATTCATGCATTAAATTGAAGACTTAAAATGATGCTGAGAACGAAAGATCCGTTAAATAAATATAAGACAAAAGCTTACGTTTTAGCTGGATTTTAAACATCACATGCTTGGTATCGAATATTAAATAATTAATTCCATCAGAAGCCAAACGATAAAGGAAAATAATGATTTTTAGTAGCTAGAAAGAAGTATGGCATGTGAAAGATATAAAGCTACTAAGTATGTGTTCGTCTGTGTTCGTCTATCTATGTATCTGCACGTATATTTATATATGTAGATGCTTGTGTATGTATGTATGTATGTATGTATGTTTATACATGTATACATGCATGCCATTTTGTCAGAAATAATTTATTATTTTAGAACCTTTATCTTTTTTCAGAGAATTTATCCACAAACCAAAAACCTGATACAAATGCTTGCAACAGTGAACGAAGCTGAATACTCTAAAGATGGTATGCATATACACACATACATATGCGTGTATGTGCATAGCATGTGTGCGTATGAATGTAAACTTATGTTTGTTATTATATATTCCATAGTATTTGGTATATCGTTGTGCTACTTATATTGTCTCATTAGAGTTTCACTGTTGCAATTCTTAACGTGTATATTATGTATGACTCCATTTCACCTTTCTCCTCCTCTGCTTCCTCAATTCCTTCCTGATTCCTAGTTTCATTTCCTCTTTTCTTTTCTCTTCCTTTTCACTTCACGCATTTAATTTTGTTTTGCATTTATTCCAAAGCTGCTTCACTCTCTTTCCTTCCTGTCACTTTACCCTCTCTTATTCCCTTTCTTCCTTTCTCCATGTTACTCCCCTCTCTCTCTTTCTCACACTCTCTCTCTTTCTCTCACCCTCTCTCTTTCTCTCACTATTTCATTAACTACACTTATTTTTACCTTTCACCTAATCTGTTTCCCTATAGAGTGATAGACATAATGCGTCGCCCGGTTTCACACCGCCACCCTACCCTTAGGTGCATTTAGCGGAGTGTACACTGTTCAAACATTCTGTGCAAAACTTTGATCTAAGGATAACCTATAAATTTCGGTTTCCTCTTCCGTTCACCCCTGCTGTCTTGGAGACTCTGCAGAAAGATCATGGGCGCCGCGCTTCCTTCTCTGATGAAGCCATATCAAAATTGTCCTACTAACCTTTTTCTTTGTCTTACTTCTTCTCATTCCTTTTTTCTCATATTCTCCTCCATTATTACTCTTATTATCTCCACCTTAACGAAGGCGGAGGTACTGTTTTCAGTCGTGCTTGTTTGTTTGTCAGTGGACAAGATATCTCAAGAACCACTGGATGGATTCGGATAAAACTTTCAGAGAAGTATCACCTTGTGACTGGCACGAACTGGTTAGATTTTGGGATCGATCTGGTACCGGACAAGGACTCTAGATTATTTTCCCAATTTTTTTAATATAATTTTTGAGAGCGGTCGGGTCCATTTTTAGTATTCTTGTGTATGAGAGAAGTCGAGTTTATTTCAAATATTCTCATTTCAAAAATCATCTCTGGCTAATCATTAAGAGGACGTTGGTGTTGCCTTGGCGGAATTTTGCACTCTCTGAGTGCTCTTGTATACTTATCAAATTGTTACTCTATCAGATTATAGGTATTTGTTTCAGCCGCCATTTTAAACAATAACTTTACATCTAATCTTTATCCTCCCACACATTAGTAGTAATACATTTACTATGGCTACGTTTGTATCTAAAATCATTGTTAAAGTTCATTTTCCCCAAACGTATATTAATCCCATAGCATTATAAACTACTAAGACACGACCACTAAACCAAACACTTCAGATATTACAATTACTCAGTTATTAATTCTCTATCAATAAGCAGCAAAACTTCATAATTGTAGCATATTTGCAATGGCTCCATCAAATACTACCATTTAAAGAATATTATTAATTAAAAGGACATTATCAGTGTATACATCGCGTGCTACTTAGTGTTAAAATATTATTCACATTGTTCTGTATATTCGACGATGTCTAATGTTAGTTAAGATGGTATTAATTATTTAATGTAGTAAGTATGAGAATCTAATAACCTATTCTCAGAGAAGTACAAACTAAATTGTGCTTGTCAAACTACTGATGAGAGAATTACTAAGTAACACGAACACTAATCTATACCAGTGGTTCTCAATCGTGGTCAACATCGCCCTGACGGTGAATATGAGATTTCTGAGGACCATACAACAAAATAGTAAATTGGGGATCCACATTAATATTTTCTGACCCACTGAAAAAAATTGGATTTAGATGTATGTTTTGGTATGCATTGGAAGAAATAGCTAGGTTTCTTTCGCAAGCGTTTAACATAGGGCAACTTACACAAGTTAATGTGTGAAAAACAAAATGGTAATTTTGAAAGAAGTTTCTAGTTTGTAAATATCGAATGACTATGGAGGTCAACCAGAATGAAATTATAATCAAAAGGGTCCATAGATTTTTTTAATGGTTGAGAACCCCTGATCTATACGAACAGGTGAGTAAAATTAGCATAATTAACATAATTAAAAACAATAACTCACCGACGTTAATTACTCAAGGACAATATCATCATGAAAAACAACAGTTAATAAATTGTTAACATATCTAACGACCTTCTTATGACTATCTTATACATATCTAATGCCTCCTTCCGCGTAGGACATAAATATCGATCAAATAATATCAAAGGGTTCTTCCATTTTCTCTCTCTCTCTCTCTCTCTCTCTCTCTCTCTCTCTCTCTCTCTCTCTCTCACTTATTTGTTCCCTGCTACCGCTTGACAACCGGTGTTGGTTTGCTTATATCCCCGTAATTTAGTGGTTCGTTCGGCGATAGACAACGGTAGAATAAGTACCAGAATTTTTTAGAATATAAGTATTGTGGTCGAATCTTACGACTCAAAACCATCGAAACGGTGATCCAGCACGGCCGGCGTCTAGTGATTTAATCAAGTAAATGATGAAAAATAGTCACACACGCGTGCGCGCACAGACACAGACACAGACACCCACGCACACACACACACGCGCGCGCACACACACACACACACACACACACACACATGAATTCGT
>NC_142928.1:171668909-171678909 GCF_046866305.1 Octopus bimaculoides | reverse complement strand
ACACACACACGCACACAAACACACACACACACACACACACTCACTCACTCACTCACACACACACACACACATACACACACTAAAGTATATGTAAACCATGCTACTTCATACATAGCAATAAGAGAAAAACACTAACATCACGTCAACGATGTAAAAAAAAAAATTTAAGAAACAACACCGTTAATGACATGTAGCAACGAACGTATAAATACGTATAAGCATGCACGATATATGGATGTTATTGCATATGTAGATCTTATTAAATTCTGAATTTCTAGAATGCTCTATATATTCTGAAAGTGCGTTTGATAGATTGCAGCTGTCATCTCTAGATTAAGGACTTGTAGGCACACGGTATTTCGTAATACAACCATAATATGTTACACAGTATATTAAAATGTTTCATAAGTCAATACTGTGCACTACTATGTTAGCAGTGCTCTTAAATCACTTAAATACTCTGAGTCTGCAAGTCATTAATATTTTATGTAGAAATTTCCAGGAATGTGTTTAATATGTAAATTGGTATATCCAATAACGTTACACTGCTATATGCAGTGGATATATAAGCAATGACTGCGTGGATGATTCACGGATTAGATGGGCATTGATGAGTGAGAAAATGCTTGTTTTCAAGCTCGGAACTGAGAAAACTGATAAGGAGGATACAGGAGGCGGTCTAAAAAGCCAGCTTCTATATATGGCTGAAGCGGGAAGACCAAATATGGCTTGAAAGTCATAACATGCCGAAAAATAACATCACTAGGTGAGACAAGTTGACACTGAATTGGTTTCGCGCCCTCCATTGTCAGTTAAAGTTTACACAGTGTCACGTGACAACTTGCTGGGGCTATGTGCTGGAGCCTAGCAGCGGGGAGTTTAGACAGTGTCATGTGACAACTTGCTGGGGCTGCCTACTGGACACTAGCAGCGGGAGATTTAGACAGTGTCACGTGACAACTTGCTGGGGAAGCCTGCTGGAGCCTAGCAGCAGGTATAAAAAGGGGAATTTGACATGACAATCAGTCGGACGCTGACACTCGTTGATGCTGCATGGAAGAGGCCAGGGAATAGAAGAAAGAAGACATGCACCCAACACCAGAGCTGAAGACACCTCTGAAAGAAGGGGCCCCGCCACGTCAAAACGGTAGAGGAGTAGGGGCCGAAACCGGACGTGGTTCCTCCTGATGATGTCTTGAGCTAACTGTATCCTATAAAGGAGCTGTTGTGGTAGCACACCACGAAACATGGTTGAAATTCCTCCATATATGCCCATTAGCCATTTTTTCAACTTCAGTCTCATTGTTTGTTTACATCTGACGTCTCGGATACGAAATATCGTAACAAAATCAGTGCTGGCTATAATTTATATACATAGGCGCGGGAGTGGCTGTGTGGTAAGAAGTTTGCTTCTCAACCACATGGTTCCGGGTTCAGTCCCACGGCGTGGCACCTTGAGCAAGTGTCTTCTACTATAGCCTAGAGCCAACCAAAGCCTTGTGAGTGGATTTGGTAGACGGAAATTGAAAGAAGGCTGTCATATATATATATATATATATATATATATATATATATATATATATATATATATGTGTGTGTGTGTGTGTGTGTGTGTGTTAATATTCCCGTAATTTAACGGTTCCGCAAAAGAGACCGATAGCACAAGTACTAGGTTTACAAAGAATATGTGCTGGGGTCGATTTATTCGACTAACAGGTGGTGCTCCAGCATGGCCTGATTCAAATGACTAAAACAGGTAAAAGAGTAAATAATTGTAAAAATGACTTTTTCTCTACATTAAGTGCATGTTTTTTTTGTGAACCCATGCTATTGAACATTGGTAACAAAGTAATTAGTCACATATCAAAAAGTAGTGCAACACGTATGAGTTAAAATCTAATACCATGGCACCTGGAACTCCGTCGCTTACCACGACAAAGGTTACGGGTAAGTTCTGAGTACAGGGAGATTCAGCGTGACACAGAATGCGATAAGGCCGGCCCTTTGAATTCCAGATACAACATATTTTTACCAGCTGAATGAACTGAAGATTCTCGCTCAAGGACACAAGGCGCCACCTGGAATCGAACTTACGAGGCGAATACCCTAACAATTCAGCCACTCGCCTTCACATATATATTTACATAGAACCTATATATATATATATATATATATATATATATATATATATATATATATATATATATATATATATATATATATATATATATATATATATATATATATATATATATATATATATATATATATATATATATATATATATATATATATATATATATATATATATATATATATATATATATATATATATATATATATATATATATATATATATATATATATATATATATATATATATATATATATATATATATATATATATATATATATATATATATATATATATATATATATATATATATGTGTGTGTGTGTGTGTGTGTGTGGAGGTGCAATGGCCCAGTGTTGCAATGGCCCAGTGTTTATGGCAGCGGACTCGCGGTCATAGGATCGCGGTTTCGATTCCCAGACCGGGCGTTGTGAGTGTTTATTGAGCGAAAACACCTAAAGCTCCACGAGGCTCCGGCAGGGGATGGTGGCGAACCTTGCTGTACTCTTCCACAACAACTTTCTCTCACTCTTACTTCCTGTTTCTGTTGTGCCTGAAATTCAAAGGGCCAGCCTTGTCACGCTGAATATTCCCGAGAACTACGTTAAGGGTACACGTGTCTGTGGAGTGCTCATCCACTTACACGTTAATTTCACGAGCAGGCTGTTCCGTTGATCAGATCAACTGAAACCCTCAACGTCGTAAGCGACATATTATCAATAATAATAAAGGGTAAAATTAATTAATTAATTTCGAACCAGGGTTCTATTCGATGGCGGTTGGTCGAATACATATTTAAAGTATTAGTACTCTCAAATTTATAATTGAAATACTATACTGAAGACGAAAATAAGTGAGTAATGTGTTTTACATCACTTTAATCCGGAAACGCGTATATAGTTGATCAAAGCCGGGTGGATTTACTCTTTTAATTGTTTCAGTCATTTGACTGTGGCCATGCTGGAGCACCACCTTTAGTCGAGCAAATCGACCCCAGGACTTATTCTATGTAAGCCTAGTACTTATTCTATCGGTCTCTTTTGCCGAACCGCTAAGTTACGGGGACGTAAACACACCAGCATCGGTTGTCAAGCGATGTTGGGGGGACAAACACAAACACACAAACACATACATACATACATATATATATATATATATATATATATATATATATATATATATATATATATATATATATATATATATATATATATATATACATACATATATACGACGTGCTTCTTTCAGTTTCCGTCTATCAAATCCACTCACAAGGCTTAGGTCGGCCCGAGGCTATAGTAGAAGACACTTACCCAAGGTGCCACGCAGTGGGACTGAACCCGGAACCATGTGGTTCGAAAGCAAGCTACTTAGAACACGGCCACTCCTGCGCTTATTTTGTTCTCTTTAGCTACGTGAGTTGGGAGTATTGCTGTCTGGGAGATATCTTATGATAGTGGAATAGTATTTAACTGCTATTTCTAAATTTCGGTATGCGGTGAAGCAATTTTGCTGAACCCTAATTATAATTATGCTTATAATTATAGAATTATATATATATATATATATATATATATATATATATATATATATATATATATATATATATATATATATATATATATATATATATATATACTGTTTTTAGTGCTGGTGGATAGAGACAGCCGTGATTGTGTCTGGAGATGTAGTAAAACTTCTTGGAGGTTTTGCGGATATTCTGGTTTTAGAAAAAGCAGAAAAATGTTTCCTGGTATAAAACCGGCTGCTAATATTTTCTAGCCAACTTGATTTGTTTGTCACGGGATATTTAATTATAAACACTTACCGAGTAACATAAATGTTATACAAGCGTGTGTCGCAATAATCCAATGATGTACAGATGTCTCATCAGCTAATCTTGTCCATTTTCGCTGAACAATGAATAATGAACGTCTATCGTTTGACAAGCTGAAGCAATTATCAGGAACATTTGTGTGTGTATTGTGTGTTCGTAAATATATATGTATGTACGTATGTATGTATATATATATATATATATATATATATATATATATATATATATATATATATATATATATATATATATATATATATATATATATATTACAGTTCTATATTTAAGAGATGAGAAATTATGTACATTATTTACATTGATGAATATTTGTCCTCATCTTGTTTGTTGTTAACAGAACGTTTCGGCTGATATACACTCTAGCCTTCATCAGGTGTCTGGGAGAAATTTCCTAAGGTATTTTTCGATGTTGTTGTTGTTGTTGTTGTTATTATTATTATTATTAGTATTATTATTATTATTATTATTATTATTATTATTATTATTATTATTGTTCAGTAGTTTTATTTTTATAACGTGCTTTCACTTCACTACCGAGTGCAGCTCTGTGCGCCTTGGGTATGTGCTGTGGTGCTCTTATGTTTACTGTATTGAAAGTGTTTTGCGTAGAATGTGTGCAGTACCCAGTAGTGCAATTTTCTGTATGTTATATATATTTGTAAGTCCTGGTATTTTTGTTATGTATATGAATATGTTTTTATTATACCTAAGGCACCTACTTTGAGAGGAATTGTTTCTGTTTTTAGATTCCACATTCGAGTTATCTCTATTTCCAGGTCTTTGTATTTTGAAAGTTTTTCCATTTCTTTTGCAGAAACGTTGTCATCTGCTGGTATTGATACATCAATTAGAAAGCATTTTTTTTCTTCATGATCTTTGACAACTACATCTGGTCTATTTGCCTTAGTATGGTTGCTTTCTCGTTTTCTGTGACCTTTTCTGGCGTGTGTTTATACCATCTTTATTCTGTTGTTATTCCATAGTGTTGGCATAGCTTCCAGTGTATATAGGTCCCAGCTCTGTCGTGTCTGTGAATATATTCCTTCTTAGCCAGGACTGGGCAGCCAGAGATAATATGATTTATTGTTTCTTGTCGATCTCCACATATTCTATTATTATTATTATTATTATTATTATTATTATTATTATTATTATTATTATTATTATTATTCAGGTCACTGCTTGGATTCGACCTCGGAATCTTGGGGTTAGTAGCCTGCGCTCTTAACCACTATGCCTACGGGCACATGGCGTAGTGGTTAAGAACGTGGGCTACTAACCCCAAGATTCCTAGATCGATTTCAGGCAATGACCTGAATAATGATAACAATAATAATAATAATAATATAATAATAATAATAATAATAATCAGACAGGTAGTCATGATGGGTATATTGGGCTTCGTATATTTTACCCCAGTATCACTTTGATGGCATGCACTGCTCTCTCACTCAATAATAATAATAACAATAACAACAACATCGAAAAATACCTTAGGAATGAGAACCCGGGTTCGAAATTCCCCCAAGACACCTGATCAAGGCTGAAGTGTATATCAACCGAAACGTTGCGTTAACAACAAACAAGATGAGGACAAATATCCATCAAATGTAAATAATGTGTGTGTGTGTGTGTGTGTGTGCGTGCGCGTGAACAGATAAAATTGCGGCGTATGACGTAATGTAATAGGCATAGTGCACAGGTTGATTTACCACTAAAACTACGACTGGAACTGCGACTAAAGCAAAAGTGCTGTTGTAGCAATGAGGGTCTATAAGTGGTTCATCACTGACCGGATAGATACATATTAGAAAGAAAGAATGAACAAGCAAGACATGTGATACCATCTTAGAGCAAGTAATAAATAATTTTAAAGTAATTGTAGAGTTGTTACAGTAAATAAGAAAGAATTAATGCATCGAGTCCCTTATAGCAGTACATATGGTTCATAGATTTCCATATAAAAGCCAACTATTTTGTATTGTATGATTCTCTGTCTGTAAAGTTTCTAATAGGAAAGTTCTTACACGTTTATCTAGAAGACACGACTTCGTAATACCTATTAACAAATGAAGCTTGTACAATGATATATAAATAATACCCCAGAAATTTTACTAATTTCCTGTTTTGAGATAACTCTTGTGAACAATATTTCTAGAATTTTCAACTCTGATATGTATCAGGTCATTCCATAAGTTCTGTTCGAATTTCGAATAATGAAAAGAAGTGATCAAATGTTACATTTAAATGAAATTTAATCATCAATGTTCTTTCCCTGGTTATCTATGACTTCCTTCCATCCATTTACAAGCTTTTTAATCCTATCAATGTAAAACTCTTTTGGTTTCAAAGCTAAGAACTCTGAAATGTCAGTTTCGACCTCCTCCTAGCTTGCGGAAATTATGTCCCCCAAATGATTTTGTAACTACAAAACAAATGGTAGTTTGAAAGAGCAAGTTCGGAAGAACAAGGTGGATGAGAGACTTTTTCTCAACCAAGCTCTTCGATCTTCTGTGATGTGATCTTTGCAGTGTGGGGTCGCACATGGTCTTCATGAAGTATCACTCCTTTTCGATTCACTAAAGCGGGTCTTTTTTTTTCTTCAAATCTTGGTTCAAATGCTCTAATTGCTGACATTAGATTTGAGCATTGATTGTTGCATTAGGTGGTAACAATTCAAAGTGAATTACTCCTTTGCAATCCCACCAGATAGAGTGTAACATCACTCCTTTTCGATTCATTAAAGCGGGTCTTTTTTCTGCAAAGCTTGGTTCAAACACTCTAATGGCTGACAGTAGAATTGAGCATTGAGTGTTGCATTAGGTGGTAACATTTCAAAGTGAATTACTCCTTTGCAATCGCACCAGATAGAGAGAAGAACCTTTTTCCCATGAAGTTCCCTTCTCGGTTGTGGTTGAGCTTTTTCCCTTTTACCAAGTCACTATTTACGACGTTTAACATTTAGATAGAAGATCCATTTTTTTATCACCAGTCACAAGTCTATCTAAAAAGGGGTGAAATGAGTTCGCGAGAACGGAGAAAAGAGCAGATGTCAACTCAGTATTTGCGGTTGCTTTCAGACAATTCATGATGCACTCACTTACTAAGTTTAGGAACCTTTCCAAGTTGTTGAAGATGACAATGAAGAGTTGTATGGTTTGAACTAAGCTTTATTGCCAATTTTCTTCAGGTAATGCCTTAGGAGCTTATCACTAAACTCAACTGGACGTTCTGTTCGATCATCATCTTGAAGTTCTTCCATTCAAGCATTCTTTCCCATAAACTGAGTGTAAGTTTCGAGTCGCTTCGGCTGCAGAGTTTCCTTTTTTGTACTCATAAAGCATTATATGCCTCAAATGCTCTTTGGATACCTCCGTGTTAGAAAGGGTTTAATCAAAGAAATTTTAATTCTATCATTCTGTAAAATAATATTTAATTACTTTAAATGTATACAAATGTATAAAAATGATTTTAAATTCCATCAGACATTCTAAAATACTATTAAATTTCATTCAATTTAAAAAAAGGTAAAATCGGACAGAACTTATGGGATGCCTCACAACTACAACAATTAGATATTGGATTGTACTACTGGAACAAGCAAATATGTTACAAGAGGACATGGCTTAGGCTTTACCCTATCTATTTATCTATCTATCTATCTATCTATCTATCTATCTATCTATCTATCTATCTATCTATTTATCTATCTATGATCTGTCTATCTTTATGTATATATATATATGCATGTATATATACGCATGTATATATATGCATATATATATATATATATATATATATATATATATATATGCATATATATATATATATATATATATATATATATATATATATATATATATATATATATATATATATATATATAAGATAAAACTTAATTGGAAGACACACACACAAGGTACGTATACATGTATGTATATATGTGTACGCATGTATGCATATATGTACGTATGTGTTTATATATATACTTTAGACTATTAGGAAAGACTTCATTGTTCAGAAGATGTTTTTTAGATGTATACATTTCATTATATTTTTCCTGTAATTAATTTCATTACATCTGTCTTGTAAACTCTTGCTCAAAATCACCACATAAACAATACTTACCAACAACCTGACCAAAACTACTACCTTCACAACTGTCACCATCACAACACCGACTAGCGACGGTCGCAGCAGCAACAACAGCATTACAAACAGCCCAGTATCACTATATAACATTAGCAATGTGACCATTAGAACAGCAACACATGTCATCACAGTAAACAAAGCAAGAAGCAATGTAAAAATAAAAAAAGCAAACATTGCGTTATTCCCATAGCTCCGTGAATTACTCAAGAGGGGTCGCTTCAGCGAGTTGTTCTAGTTTTCCGACGTAACAAAACGACATCATTTTCCTTTCTCCTGTAGTAGTAGTAGTAGTAGTAGTAGTAGTAGTAGTAGTAGCAGTGGTGGTGGTAGTGACACGAGAGCATCTTCAGCATCGGCATCAACAAATGGTATTAGTTGGAGAAGGAGGAGGAGGAGGGGTAGAATGAAGAGTGAGGTGGGCGGTAGAAATAGTATAAGAAGAGCGTGATAGATAGAGCAGGAGGAAGAGTGAGAGAGAGGGGGAGGGGTAGAATGGTGTTGGAATGAAATAAAGACAATATGAGTGGGGATTTAGAGAGAGATGCACTGACAATGAAGGGGGGCGTGAAAAGGGAAGTAGTTTAATATTAGAAGAGGTGATACGAACATATGGCAACGAGAGTGAGACAAAGAGACAGAGGAAGACGGACAAAAAGACAGAGAAAGGAGAGACATAGCGTGTGACAGAAAGAGTGAGAGCAAAACGAAACTATAGGATTTTAGAGCGGTGTATGTACGTGTGTGTGTATGTGTGTCTATATGTGTGTATGTGTGTGCATGTGTGTCTATGTGTGTCTATGTGTGTCTATGTGCATATGTGTATGTGCGTGTTTTGAGTGGTTGTGTGCGTGAGTGTAAGCAAGGTGTGTATATGAGAGAGAGAGAGAGAGAAAGCAAGAAGAGAAAGAAAGAGAGAATGAGAAAGAGAAATGAGAGGAAGAGGAAGTGGAAGGGGAGTTAGATTAAGATTAAGGAGACAAGGAGAAAGAGAGTCACAGAGAGAGAGAGAGAGAGAGAGATGGACGGAGAAAAGAAGGAAGACTAGTAGAAGGAAACACAGAAAGGAAAACAGAAGGAAAACAGAAACAGAAAGAATAAATGAACGAACGAACGAACGAACGAACGAACGAATCAATAAATGAATGCATGAATGAAAACTGAATGAATGATTTAGTTGTCTTAAGACGTTTGCGTGTTCGATGTTGACGGCCAAGAGGGAAAATGTTGTTGGTGGTGGTGTTGGTGTCGATATTCATTAATGGTATATAGACGGTGCTGGTGATCTTGGTGGCGGGCAGCGGTGTTGTTGTGATTGTTGCTAGTGGTGGTGGTGGTGGTTTTGGAGCTGGATGTGTTGGGGCTGCTGGTGTTGTTTTTTGCTTGCTGTTGTTTTTGTTGTTGTTGTTGTTAGCAGCAGTGGTAACGGTTGTGGTCACGGCAGTAGTTTTGATTTGCTAGAAGAGTCACGGCCGTAGTAGTAGTAGTAGTAGTAGTAGTAGTAGTAGTAGTAGTAGAGTAGTAGCAGCAGCAGCAGTAGTAGTAGCAGTAGTAGTAGTAGTTGTACTAGTAGTAGTAGTAGTAGTAGTAGTAGTAGTAGTAGTAGTAGTAGTAGTTGCTGTTGTTGTCGCTATTGTTGTTGTTTTTGCTGTCGCTGTTAGCAATGGTGGTGATCGTGGTGGTTGTGGACACTCCAGTAGTCTTCATGTGCTGGGAGAGTCACGGCAGCAGCAGCAGCAGCAGCAGCAGCAGCAGCAGTAGTAGTAGTAGTAGTAGTAGTAGTAGTAGTAGTACTTGTTGTTGTTCGTGGTGGTGGTGGTGTTGTTAGTGAAGCCGGTATTGGTGATAGTTCTGTTGCTGTTG
>NC_142928.1:171636409-171658909 GCF_046866305.1 Octopus bimaculoides | reverse complement strand
ATTTAAAGCTCAGACTAGGGCGGTCAGCTGGCAGAATCGACAGCACGCTGGGCGAAATGTTTAGCGGTATTTCGTCTGCCATTACGTACTGAGCTCAAATTCCGCCGAGGTCGACTTTGCCTTTCATCCTTTCGGGGTCGATAAATTAAGTACCAGTTACGCACTGGGGTCGATGTAATCGACTTAATCCCCTTGTCTGTCCTTGTTTGCCCCCACTATGTTTAGCCCTTTGTGGGCAATAAAGAAATAACAATCGATAGCACGCCTAGCAAAATGATTAACATCTGGCATTACGTTCAGAGTTCAAATTTCAGCCGAGGTCGACTTTGCCGTTCATACCTTTCAGAATTGATAAAGAAAGTACCAGCAGAGCACTGGGGTCGATGTAATCGACTCTCTCACTCCCTAGAAATTGCTGGCCTTGTACTAAAATTTTAAGCTACACATAAAGAGAGAGAAATGTAAGAAAAAAAAAGAGAACAATGCACACCATGTATACAGGTGAGAGAAGAGATGATTGAATAAGCATAGCAATTATCAAGGGTATGATAACCTTTTCGCATTCATTAAAAGTAGTTGTTTTTTTTTTAATAATGATATTCTCAGCATAGGACGTGCAAAAAAAAATTTAAATACTGATATACTGAAATAGAACTGAAGAAAATAAAGTAAAATATAAATTCAGCACGAAACGAAATGAATATAACAAGTGGGACGCCCGGAATAAATATCTTAGCTCAATACGATCTTTCTTTTCTACACATTATATCTTGTTATATTTGTTGCTTATGGTTTTAGATCATATATTTTCTCTTGTAGAAATTGCTTTTCTAGTTACAATCTATGTATTCTAATTCTCATATATATATATATATATATATATATATATATATATATATATATATATATATATGTAGATATATGCGGGATTTGTGTTTCTCTTGTTTTTTCTTTTCTAGTTAAAATTTAAATAAACCAGTTAAAGCTGATGTATGCCCACGTTAAATGTTACTTTTTTCTTTGCACTATCTTACTTCATTCTTTAAAAAAAAATTTTTCCCTTATATTTTCTATCATTCTACCGTTCTTTAATTCTAGCAAATTTCCACACTCTTTTTCTATCTGTTAAGTTCATTTTTCCCCTCTCAGTAGATCACATTCCACGTCCTTCATTCAGTGTTCACACACACACACATACATACATACATATATATAGGGAGAGACAGAGAGAGAGATAAAGGAGGAGAGAGAGATATTTATATGAATATTTGATTATATATACATATATACATATATACACATATATATATATGTATGTATGTGTATATATATATATATATATATATATATATATATATATATATATATATATATATACATACATATATATACATATATATATATACATATATATATGTGTATATGTATATATGTATATATATGCTAAATATGCCTATATAAGTATATAATCACATGCATGCGTATATACATGCACATACATATTCACATACACATTCATGTAAGTATGTGTATGTATGTATGTATGTATGCATTTATGTATGTATGTATGTATGTATGTATGTATGTGTGTATAACCTGCGTGAGTCTATATATTTCCGCGTTTCTCTTCATTATACGTTTATATTTTTCACAGTTTTAGCTATCCAGCTATCTTTATATCTTTTGATATATCTCTCGCCTCACCTCTTTCTCTCTCTCCCTCTTTCTCTCTCTCTCTCTATCTCTCTCTCTCTCTCTCTCTCTCAATCTCTCTATCTATCTATTTCCAGCAACGCTTCAATTCTCATCAATATGAAATGATTTGATTGTTCATGTTTAGCGCTTTTATTTTTCTTTATTACTCTTTTACTTTCATTCTCCCTCTTTCACGCTCTTTCTTACAATTTCTCTTTTCAAGAAACCATTATCCGTTCTACACACACACGCACACGTACACGCACACTCACACACACACAGACAAACACACACACACACACACACACACACACACACACACACACACACACACACACACACACACACGCTTGCACACGCACTCGTACACATGTTTTCTCCGTCTTCACTTTCTCATTTTCGCGCTTAATTCTCATCGCTATCGCACCTATCTCTTTCTCGTAATCGTTTTGAATTTCTATAATGTATCGTATTGTGTTTGAGCAATGCTAGCATTAAAGATTTCTTATAAATAAATAATATATATGCAATATGCAGCGCTAACTTCTCTATATTAAGAATCTCATATGTATGCATGTATGCATGTATGTATGTATGTATGTATTTATGCATGCATTAATGTAAATAAATTTGAAAATTCAGTGAAAATGTATAGGAAGATTTATTTATATTAAATGTAATACACTTGACCGGTTTCATGTTTGACTTAAACTACTCTTGATGACGTGAGCCGGGCTTATCTAACATCTTCAAGTGTCTTGTTGCCGATTACATAAACATGACCATTTCATTTGCAATTTATGATTATTATGATTATTACATAACTCCGGGCTGCCCGAAACAGGTGTCGAGTCAAGAAATTACACAGTTTATTTCATTCTGTACTTTAATTATCTATTTTTTGGGAGTCCGTGTAAATATATTTATAGCAAGCTTGTGTTTATCACCATTACTAAATATGTGATATGGCCGCTTACGGCCATATGAATATATATATAAATGTGTGCTTGTGTGCGTGTGTGTGTGTATTAATCAACATCTATGGTACTACAAGTCAATTACGGACGATCTCAGCAATTGGTCTCGGGTTCAGTCCCACTGCGTGGATCCTTGGGCAAGTGTCTTCCACTGTAGCCTCGGGCCGATTAAAGCCTTGTGAGTGTATTTGGTAGACGGAAACTGAAAGATGCCCGTCGTATGTGTGTGTGTATCTGTGTTTGTCCTCCAACATCGCTTGACAACAGATGTTAGTGTGTTTACGTCCCTGTAACTTAGTGGTTCGGCAAAAGAGACCGATAGAATAAGTACTAGGCTTGCAAATAATAAGTCTTGGGGTCAATTTGTTCGACTAAAGCTGGAGCTCCAGCATAGCCGCAGTCAACTTTTATTCTTTTATTTGTTTCAGTCATTTGACTGCGGTCATGCTGGAGCACCGCCTTTAGTCGAACCAATCGATCCCAGGACTTATTCTTTGTAAGCCTGGTACTTACTCTATCGGTTTCTTTTGCGGAATCGGTAAGTTACGGGAATGTAAGCACGCCAGCATCGGTTATTAAGCAATAGTAGAAGATTCTTGCCCACGCGGTGCCACGCGGTGGCGCGCGGTGGGACTGAACGCGGAACCATGTGGCTGGTAAACAAGCTACTTAACACACAGCCACCGCATATGTAGCAAAGTAAGTGAAGAAATTTAATCAACTGAGATAATCCACGTAATTTTTCCACAAATTTTCCCTGTCTGCTCATTTAATATCTAGATGCAGTAATCAAATGAGATAACCCTGCTGATTTATTTATTTATTTATTTATTTATTTATTAAAGTATACATTACTCAGCTTGCACTGGGTTCGTTGCTTTCTCGATCAGTGTGATGATGATGGTGTTTAACCTCAGTCTTCGTTCATCGAATAAACCTATGATAAAAGATACTTCAGTCTTATCATTCATGTAACTTATTTATTGTATTCATTCACTCATACACGTATATAATTTCTTAGTCTTTATTTAAGAGATTGTTACGTCGTGCATTATTGTTGCATATTCCCTAGATAAATAACGGCAGACTCGGCTCATTTTGTCGTAATTATTTTGGGAGTGGGATAATAAATTCAAAGGAAAGAGGAAACTTGAAATTCGAACACTTCCTGTAAAGGGGCATAACTAAGGCTATTGGTTTTGAGGGCATAGGTTTAGAGTGTTATGTCAAAACCAGTATTTTATTGACGTTTATTTTATCGACGCCGAAAGAATGGGTGGCAGAACTGATAGCAAATGGATTTGAACACGAACGTTAAGTGACAGAAAAAAAAAAAAAATAGAGCAAGACATTTTGTTCGCTACTCCGCGATTCTGTAAATACACATTTAGGCGGAGCTGCTTGCATTTTTTAAATCTCCGGACTTTCACGTTCGTGTTTCGTTGGTATATCTTTTATAAGGTTAATGTTAAATTATAGTATCGTTCATTACAAGTTTTCCAAGAGACTCTCATTGATTAACTGAGACAATCACATGTTTATTCTAGATTTTTCTGTTAAAGAGTGACAAGTGAGTGTCTAACGCAATACTCAAGGAATATCTAAAGGAAGATATATCCTAAAAACATGATTTTCTTACCAACGTTTGTGTTTATCATATATATATATATATATATATATATATATATATATATATATATATATATAGATCGTAACTACCATATCCACACACACATGCAAATGGTCATACAAAACGACACAGAGTGTGATTTAGGACGGTGGACAAGGATGAACAGTCGTGCAATATACGGCCTTGGCGGCCAAGGAGATCAGAATAGTGGGTAATGCTTAGAAAATATATTGAAGGATGGAGAACGGAGAGACATATGTGTGTGTATTTATACATACATGTATGTCTACTACATAGGTGTGTATATATCGTTCCTCTATACTGTGTGAACTGAGATCCCTGCTGACAGGCCGCTGGTATTAGATAAAGTGTTGAATAGTTATGCTATGCAAATTATTTGTTCCAGTTCTCTGTCGCTCTTGTATTTGTATATGAACAATTTAGCCGCTTATTTCTCTAGGGTCGTTCAAATGATGCACATACCTTTGATGAGAATTCAATAATCGATTAAAGCTACTCATAATTTTTTTCAGTCAACATAGAAATAGTTAAACTTGCCATGTTTTCTATGTCTACTTTGCAGCTCTACATATACAGGGGTTGGACAAAATAACTGGAACAGTAGAAATTTAACTCCAATATTTCAATGAGCCATTATTTTACGAATATCCATCCGAATTTCATTGTGAATGTTTTTTGTTTTGTAGATGGTTTTATTTATCTAATTTAATGATTATTTCTATTTCTTTTTCAGATCGTTGTATAAATTAAGCTATGATGCGTGACCTCACCGAGTTCGAAAAATGCCAAATTGTTGGAGCTCGAATGGCAGGAGCTTCCGTCACCAGAACACGTGATCTCCTTGGTTTTTGAGAGCTACCATATCAAGGACAATGATTGAATTTGAGAAGCAGGGCAAAACCTCCAGCAGGGGCAGTAAATCCAGCAGGACTTCGTAGCTCTCTGATGGAGACTGCCGCGTGTTGAATCGCATTGTGATGAAAACTCACGGGACAACTGTCCCTAAAGTGACTACAGAGTAGAATCAACATCCGACTAGCTCAGTTTCGACCAAAGCTGTTCACCGTGAGCTCAATAAATCCAGATATCATGGAAGAGCCACCATCAGGAAACTTCTGTTTCCTTATAAAACATTCAGAAAAGGCTGAACTGGTGTAGAGATCGCAAGGGTTGGTCGACAGTCCAATGGAAGCAAGTAATAATCTCCGATGAGTCCAGTTTTTCTTTTTTCCCCAGTGCAAGGCGAGTTTATGTGTGGAGGCAGCCCGGAGAAATTTTTAATCCTAACTGACTTCTTCCTACCGTGAAGCACGAAGGAGAGTCTGTGACGGTTTGGGCAGCCATTTCTTGGAATTCTCTTGGTCCAATCGTTGCCCTGCATGGTAGGATCAACAGCAATTATTATCTAAATATTTTGGGAAATGAAGTCCTTCCTATGGGCCAGATATTATACCCTGATGGTGAGTGCAGCTTCCAAGATGACAATGCTCTAATACACACCTCTCATGTGGTTAAGAATTAGTATGACGAGCATAGTAGTGAGCTACAACACGTAAAGTGCTCCCCTCAATCTCCAGATCTTAATATTATTCAGCATTTGTTGTGCGTCTTGGAGCGACAAGTTAGAAAGAGCTGAATCAGGTTTTGCAAGAAGAATGGCTCAATATTCCTCTCAATGAAGTCAGAAAGCTGTACGAATCCATTCCTAGACGCATCGAAGCTGTGCAGAAAGCTAAAAGAGGACCAACTCCATATTAAATAAATATTCATTGAATTTTACACGTGTCTCAATTATTTTGTCCAACCCCTGTACATATACGGAAGTATATGTATAGGTATGTATATGTATATATGTGTATGTATATATATATATATATATATATATATATATATATATATATATATATATATTGGAGGTGCAATGGCCCAGTGGTTAGTGTAACGGACTCGCGGTTTCGATTCCCAGACCGGGCGTTGTGTGTGTTTATTGAGCGAAAACACCTAAAGCTCCACGAAGCTCCGGCGGGGGGGGGGGACCCCTGTTGTACTATTTCGCCCTACTTTTCTCTTACTCCTTCTTCCTGTTTCTTGAGTAACGCTGCGATGGACTGGCGTCCCATCCAGCTGGGAGGACACATACGCCATAGAAACCGGGAAACCGGGCCCATGAGCCTGGCTAGGCTTTAAAAGGGCGCATAAATAATATATATATATATATATATATATGCACGAGTACCCACAAATATACACTTGAAAAGTATATAATGTAACTCGAAGGTTCATGATACCTGCGGCGTATCTCCTTCTCCTTCTGTATCTCATTACAATTATTTTCTGTAGTCTTAGGATCTGGAACTCGAAAGAAGAAGCTTACAAGCGGATGCAATTCAATGGTTGTTTATTTAGTTCTCATTCATGAGGTTCGCTCCTGGCGACCATCTGTATAGCACCGCGTAGTTCGATTTAGCTCCGTTCACGTGAGGTACATTACCTTTGGAGATAATGAGTGAAGTTAGAGCAAGACAAGAAGAATCTGCCGTGAGCTGCCAGTTTGCAATGTTGCTCAGCGTGAGCGCGAACGCAAGAGAAAGAATCACCTCAATATGATTCCTTAAATACATGTTGCCCACGAGAGCCTCGCTGTAGTCTCGCGCATGACAGACATGATTGTAGGCGAGATTTCGCTCTTGTCTCGGACACGATAATGGCTGCCGGCGAGATCTCGCACAAATTGGCGCTGGCTTCTTGTGTCACGCTACAAGTATATATGTATATATTTATGTGTGCGTGTGATGTGGAGCTCGCACAATTTCTGTGTACCAAATTCCACTTGTAAATTATTGGTCAACACAATGATACGTTCGAAGACAATTCACTACACACCCTGTGCCCATTCAGTGCTGCTCTCCTCCTGTTCCATAGGCCATTGAATAACTCTTCCACTTATCCTTCTCAGAATACACGTGCACCAGTTGCCGCACCATCACCACCACCACCATTACCAGTAGCTCCATATTAATGTTTTCACTTTGCTTTGAAAGTCATGCCACAAGGAGTTTCCTGGCATTTCTCTCCACCTTTACCCTGTTCTTCGTGTGACAATTAACCAGCATCACTTAGCTGGTCTCTTCTAATGGAGTTTCCAATCCAGCATCAATTCCTTCCATTGATCTCTGTGTTAACGTGAGTCACTTGATACGTTACTGATTTGCTTTTGTCCTTTATTTGTTTGTCTGTTTATTTTGCATTGAATCCTAAGTATGTCTCTATGGTAGTAACAGACAATGACTTGTACTCCTTGAGCGTGACTTTCGTATATCGTTACGTCTCAGTCTTACACAACATAACTTACTTTCAGAGTGAATTTAAGAGGCAGACGTTAGTATTCCTCAGGATGCGTTTCCAGATGTTACTTACCAGCAAGGGGGTCGTGACACGGTTTTTCCAAATTCTATCTTTCATGTCAGCATCATTACTACGTATCTGATCAAGGATTCTTCCCAAGTATATAGGCATCTAAATTCTCTCAAATGGCTCGTCTAATATGCTCTTGTTTGTTCCGTTACGTTGAGTCTCATAAACTTGGTCTTGGTTTTGTGAACGAGGATACCAGATGCGCAGGTGTTTCGTTGAAATGTGTTGGTTTCGCCTGTTTCTGGAGTAGGCTCTCATACAACATTGCAATGTCATTTGAGCAACCAAGATCCTCAAGCTGGTTCCACATTGCCCACTTAATTCCGAACCTCTTGTCTACTATGGTTGTTGTCATTACTGTGTCGATCACTAGCAGGAGCAAAAGGCTTTTCTGCGAAATTCCTTGCTAATCTTCTCTTTGGCGAATTCTGCAGCTCGGTTCTTCATATGATTTCTGTCGAATGCGTATGATGTTTCGTAGGATAGCTTAGATCTTTATCAGTAGCGACACTCCCAAAAGCACGACATTTCGGTACAAGGGATATAATAGATTTGTAGTCGATTTGCAGTATGATTTTCAAGGAAATTATTTGATCCATACATGACTCTTTATTATGAATTTCTTTTGCTTTTCACGTAGGTAAGCATCTTCCTTCCTTTCGCACCTTCCTTCCTCAGAAACTCACAGCAGCACTATTCCACAGCAGTTCTAGAATTTGTTGATAAATCCTTTCTTCGAACGTTTCACAAGGTAGCTTTCTTTCCAATTTTCATTGGTTCTTTTTGTAAGAGTCAGATTGTAGACTCTGCATTCTAACCACGATACTGGTCTTGTGAACCTCTACGTTAAAGTTGCCTGATTCCGCTGCTCTGATGTTCTTTATGGTCAATATAGCATTGGGGACTTTTATTGGTTCGCAGCTTCATGGTTAGTTATACTTCAGCCTCTTGAAGGTTTAGAGGATTTCCTGGTGCATCTCTATAGAGCAGATTTTGGAAGTGTTTGGAATATGTATACACACACACACACACACACACACACACACACACACACACATACATATATATATATATATATATACTGTTACCCTCATTGTCACAAAGCATGAAATCGATCATATGGTGTTTTCCACTCAGCATTTCCGTGTTGCCAAATGATGCGACAACCGCAGCTTCATCCGTTAAGTCGGCAGTGTACTTGAACTCGTCTCTTCAATTTATGCCCTTGATTTCTTATTTGGCGTTGGAGAAATTTCGTTCAACTCGTATTGACCATGTCTGTCCTCAACTCTTTTGCATGGATCATTCTTAGCCTCTGCATGGATATCTATGTCATATCTCTTGCACTCAGCAGCAATTTGTGATGTTTTTATTACATTCAAACACGGTTATGATTTTCCATGAACCAGTGATAGCTTTTTCTTCCGAGCCTGTATAGCATATTTCGACAAGATCTATCATGTGACATTCTCCGTTTGCGAGGCTGTTCTTATCCCCTGAACCTTCCCTTTGTTTGTGCGATCATTTTTCAGTAGCAGATGTAGGTTTTAATGAGGGAAGACATGATTCTACACCAAATCCACAAATTGGAGTATTAGCAGATTGTATGACTTCTGCCATTAGACTCAGCCCTTAGACCCGAATGAATCTGACAGAGAGTTTGAGCTCCCAACTAGTATAGCTTCCTGTCTCAACGTAACATGCAATCTTCTCCACTATAGCAAGGGAGTAGGACACAGCCTTACTTGCACCTAATTAAATTTTGAAAATTGGAATGTAACTGTTAAAGAGAAATCGAGCAGTAGATGATTAAGGGGGAGGAAAGATAGATTGAAAGAGAGAGAGAGAGACAGAGAGTGTGTTTGTGTGTGTATGTGCGTGTATCTGAGTGTGTGTGTGTGTGTGTGTGTGTGTGTGTGTGTGTGTGTGTGTGTGTGTGTGTGAGAGAGAGAGAGAGAGAGAGAGAGAGAGAGAGAGTGAGATAGAGAGAGAACGGTGTTATATAGTTGAAGTAAATCTGATAAAGCAAGTCATTGATATTGTGAGAAGAGGAGAAGCAATGAGGTTTTGAAGATGACGAGATATCGGAGATTGTATGGAAACTATTGATAAGACATTCTTGGAAATATTTTAGTTCGTAATAAAGTCATACGGTAGCGTGCTAAATAGGATTTATTCATACATACATAAGAACACACATGGCACATAAACAGGCACCCAAGCACACACGCACACATATTCTTGAATCAATATGCAAATGTGTGTATATGTATGTATATATATATACACACACAATCAGTTATGCGCTAATATATACATATATACGTTTGCATAGTCATACATATACATACGTGCATTCATTCGTACAGACACTAGTGCAATATATGTGCATATATTATCAACTATGTATATATATTTATACGCAAGGTGCAAGAAAAGTATTTTAAGATATATCTATTAAATTTTGTAAAAGAAATCCTATATAGCAAAATAAGAAGAAAAGAAAACAATCTCTGCGCTGACTAAACCGTTAGAATACTCGGGAAAATGCCGCACGGCAATTTTTAACCAAAATTCTACATATTCTGAGTTCAAATCCTGCCAAAATCAACATTACTTTTCATTCTCCCGCGTCCTTTAAGATAAACTGTCTGGTACTGGGTTCCATAGTATTGACTGACCCTTTCTCCACAAAACTGCTCGTCTTGTTCCCAAATCTGAAACAAGTATGATAACTTTTAAGGCGGTGGAGTGGCAGAATGGTTAGACCATCGGGAAAAAAGAATTGCTGTGCAGTATTTGATGTTTTTTTTTTTTAATTTCTGTTTTTAAAACCTGCCGAGGCTGAGTTTGCCTTTCAGCATCCAGAATCAATAAAATAAACCAGCAATTTTGTTGTTGAAGTAATTGACTATCATTTCCACCTTAAAATTACAGGCCTGGAGCTCAATTAAATATTATTATCGTACTAATCAGAGTGGTAAATTGATAGAATAGTTTAGACCTTTAGAAAAATTGTGGCACGGTACTTATTGCTCGTTATATTCTTAGTTCAATATCCATAGAGGTCAGCTACCCTTTCAACCGTTCATTGTCAATGAAATAATGTAAAAATCAAGTACTGTTCTTTTCCCCTCGAAATTTTTATCCTTGTTTCTGATTCAGAAATTAATATTATCGTAATAAATACCATTCTCATTGTCATCATCATGATTGTAGTTATCATAATCGTCTACATTACTATTAACATCATCATGATCATCACCGTCATCACACTTCATTATAGTTCTGCTGTTGTTTCTTCTAGAAGCTTTTGAGATATCTCCGCTACCGTTATTTTTCACTATTTCATTTCAACATTAGAATTACATAGAAAGCGATAGAACATGTATTTCACTGTATTTTGCTATATTTCATGTATTTATTTAGTTGTTGCCAGAAATTGTCGTCTTCGCCTTCGTCGGGGCCGTCGGCGTCATTATGATCATTATTATTATTTTTATCATCATCATCATCATCATCATCATCATCATCATCATCATCATCATCATCATCACCACCAATCTTGGCTTTAAATGTTCTTTTTATCTCTTTTGTGATTTTTGTTTCGTGTCCAATACTTTGTCGCTGTTATTTTTTTTTCTCTCTCTGTTTTTCTTTTCTTTTCTTTTCTTTTTGGTCGCTATTTCACTATTTTGACATATTTCTTTATATCGACATTCTTTGATGAAATTCAGATAAGCTACAAATTAATGAAGAAAAAAAATCAATAAGATCCATGTATTTTAATTGGTATTTCAAAAATATGATAAAATGCGTTTTTCCATTATTATTATTATTATTATCATTCTTCTTCTTCTTCTTCTTCTTCTTCTTCTTCTTCTTCTTCTTCTTCTTCTTCTTCTTCTTCTTCTTCTTCTTCTTCTAATTATGATTATTATTATTGTTATTGTTGTTGTTATCATAAAAGAAATCATTATCATCATAATCATTAACATTCTTTTTCCTCTTCTCGTTGCTTTTGTTGTTGTTATTATTATTATTATTATTATTATTATTATTATCATTATTATTATTATTATCATTATTATTATTATTATTATTATTATTATTATTATTATTATTATCATTATTATTATTATTATTATTATTATTATTATTATTATTATTATCAGCAGCAGCATCATTATCTTCTTTTTCTTCTTCCTTTTCTTCTAAAACTTGATGTTTCACCGAAGTTTTAATTGACATTTCCAAGAACAAAGATCTTAGACTTTGTCTGCTTAGTAAATTTTTCTTTCTAGATCTTTCATTCTTCACCTTTCTTTCATTATTTTTCTCCCGTCATAAACAGTATAAGTTACAGGTAACACTAATCTGACACCAGGATACTCCCACATAATTACTACAGCAAAAACAAAAATATTTGTAATTTTTTCCCCCCAAAAAAAAGAAAAGAAAAAAAAACCATCGTTCTTGACTGAAACAAAAGCAAAGACGTGAGACCAGAAAAAGAACGATCAAAACAATATTAAATTAAAAAAAAAACAAAAAAAAACAAAGCCGAAGCCAAATACGGCATCAAAAGCTATGAAATGGTTGCCATCTATTTTCGTTCTTCATATGAAAGATGGTGTTGTTGCTATTGTTATTAATAATGATGACGACGACGACGACAACAACAACGATGATGAAGATTATGATGATGACGATGGCGTATTTGAAATTCAGTTCAACTGTGCTGTTAATACACCGGTGGTTAAGTGTTTTAAAAATATCGAAGCTGATACTTTGAGCATTTATTTGAGCGACTATTAAAAAACTATAACATATTCATCATTTCAAAAATACAATTTAAAAAGAAAAGCTATTCTGTGTCTTGTTATCTTTCTCTTTTCAGTATTCATTTTGTTATAATTTTATAGATTGTTTGTTTTTTATCTCTTGGCTCGTCGTTCTACATTTCTTCATTGGCTCAAGATCTCAAATGATATATACACAAAGAAATAACGGTAAAACATGAATTGTAATTGACCCGCCACATATCTCTGTACTTAGTTTACCGACTTTATTGACCTCAACTTCCATACGTCACCATTTATTTCCTCTGTTTCAATTAAATAATAAACTTTTCTCAGATTGAAGTTTTCAGAATCATTTTCAGAAAGAAACCAATTCTACTTCAAATAGGTTTGGGCTTGTCTCCTTCTTTTGTACAGTATATCAATAGTTCGATGTATTGATCAATGTTTTGAATTGAACGTTTACAATCATAAAGATGTTGTTGCTTTTATTTGTTTTTGTTTTTTACCAACTGTGTACGAAGATCAAATAAATCTATGCTCAATGCGTTGTAGCTTTGACAATAAAGTCATATTTTCATGTATATGGTATGCAGAGTGAGATTATCTAATATTTCCTTTCGAGTAATCACATAAAGTCTCTCATTCATGGATGAAGAAAGCGTAAATGACACTGATAGGTTCTCAGTCTTTGCGTTTGTAAAAATAATCATTATTATACTTTAAAGACAGTGCGGTGGATTAGCGGGATCGTTAGAGCATCGGAAAATTCTTTGTAGTGTTTCTTGCTGTTCTCAGCTCAAATTCACTCGGGTAAATTTTTCTTTCCTTCTTTCGGTATTTATGAATACTGCGGTCAATGATATCGAGCAACGGTCCCTTCTTTTCCCTCTGGCCGTGTGTCTAGATCATTAATATATAAATATATATATGTATATCGACTTAACCCTCCCTTTGTCTGTCCTTGTTTGTCTCCTCTATGTTTAGCCCCTTGTGGGCAATAAAGAAATATATGTATATAAATATATATTGTGTGCCTAAATCATTAATATATATACAGCAAACATTCAAATGAATACTAACGCTACTGAAATACCTTCCAATGTATTCTCGTACAATTATCAGTCTAATTTGGTAAAATATAGATACAATGGCTATATGACATTCTTAGAATCCTCACAAGATAGAGATATATTACTCTTTGACGAGGAATCTAAGTCTTTAATGTTTAGAATAGAGATAAACCTCATTAGTCAACATTGATTTCGCCTTTTGTTATCTCTACTGTTTCTTATTTCCAAAACAGTATAAATCTTCTGCAATCTGGGATTGATAAGATCTCAAAGGGGTGCAAAATTATGATTTGAAAAAATTAATGTAAATTAATATAAGTTAATGTTGTTAATCATTTAGCCCTAATTTAGTTCTCCATGTAAAATGAAAATATCCTTTAATAGCTGGTATATTTGGGGCGTAGCTAATTTTCTTAAACTTTCTAAAACAACGCAAAGGAATTATAAACTCACCTGATGTTAGAAGCCAAAAACAGAAACTTAGATGGTTATAGAACCTTCTAGAAAGAACACTCAACTCTTTATTTATTTTAAAATGTTGGACACGAATCACTGTATTTTATAATATTACAGTTTTCCCCCCTTGATTAAAGAATGGTGAATAAAGGATAATTAATTTCTTTATAGTTTTGCTGAATCATTGTTGACCCGAACAACGTATAATATTATATAATATAACAACTCAAAGATATTCTTTTATTTGTTTCAGTCATTTGACTGCGGCTATGCTGGAGCACCGCCTTTTAGTCAAGCAAAACTTATTCTTAGTAAGCCTTGTACTTAATGTAATTATTCTATCGGGCCCTTTTGCTTAACAGCTAGATTACGAGTACATAAACACACCAACATCGGTTGTCAAGCGATTTTGGGGTACAAACATAAACACAGACACACATATACACACATACATACATATATATTCTTCGAAACGCCAGTGTTTTAATGGTGGCAGCTGATGAAGGATATGTTCTCTATGTGGGCTGCGTGTTTTTTGTACCTTGTTTATCATTTTGTCCATGTTTTTTTTTTGCAACGTCATGTACCCAGATATGTAGCTATATGTACATGTAGATGAAGGTATGTACATACATGTACATATATATGCATATACTCATATATTGTTTATATATATATATATATATATATATATATATATATATACGATAGGCTTCTTGCAGTTTTCGTCTAGCAAATCCACTGACAAGACTTTGGTCCGCCAGAGGTTATAGTAGAAGACACTTGCCCAAGGTGCCACGCTGTGGGACTGAACCCGGAACCATGTGGTTGGTAAGCAACCCACTTACCACACAGCCACTCCTGCGCCTAGTTACTTATTCGCTTGTCTTACTAGACATAGCCAATTCTTTCATGAATTTAATAACATTCTACAGCTTTTAAAAGTGAGACGTAAATAATAGTAAGCCTAACAATATGTCTGGAAAATATATGGAAGTGTGTAATCTGAAGTCACCACAGTCAAAGGAACAACAGAATTTTAATTTTTTCCACTAACTTAGAAGCCTTTGTCTAAGCATTGCAGCCGCTAAAAATCACATCTTCCATTCATCGCAAAGAGAATGTACGTAACGTCTTAGGAAATGATAGGACTGACATGCTAAAGATGCCTAAGCATGGTCTGCTCAATAAAGGATTTCCTTTCACAACTACATTTGCCAATCGCCTTCGACTTTCAGTTTTCATTCAATACGATCCATCGTTGCTTTCCAAGAAGTTTCTCGTCTCGTAGAGATGTTAGATTCATCAGCTGTTATAGCATTACTTACAGTGGTGGCGGTGGTGGTGGTGGTGGTGGCAGCGGCTACGGCGGTGGCTACGGCGGCGGCTACGGCGGCGGCTACGGCGGCGGCTACGGCGGCGGCTACGGCGGCGGCTACGGCGGCGGCTACGGCGGCGGCTACGGCGGCGGCTACGGCGGCGGCAGTGTTGGTGGCGGCAGTATTGGTGGCCACAGGAGTGGCAGAGGTAGTGGTTGCGGCGGTAGCGGTGGAGGTGGTGGTTGCAGCGGTGGCGATGGTGATTGCGGTGGTGGTTGCAGTGGCGGTGATGGTGGTTATGGCGGCGGTGAGAGCGGCCTTTGTGGTAGTGATGGAGAGCTCCCTTAGCTAACTGCAATTAGTGGATATTGTACTCAGAAGAGGCAATTAAATCCTAAATATTTGTAAGACTGCGTATTTGATATAAATCTTTATCTCTGTTCCTGGGGAGTTGGCTACTATTTCTAGCAAGTCAAGGGAATAGGCAGAGACATCTTTGAATTATGACATTATAGCATATTATATTATATTTTTATATATATCATTACAATAATACAATAATATTGTATTATATTATTATATATGTATATCACTACAATGATACAGTAATATTATATTATATTATATTATATTATATATTATGTTATATTATAATATATATCACCACAGTGATACAGAAAAGTTTTATTATATCCAGGTCAGCAACAATCAAGCAAACCTACCAACAAAAACTTTCCAGTCATGAGCATAACTAATTTTAGGAAAGCAGTGTATCTAATATTATATAGTGCAATGCTAGGTGTCCTACATTTTTATATAACATGATAGTAGCTTTTACTAATTTTCTTCTCTTTAAGGTGCGTTGGCTCATTTTTCTAAACGAAATTTCATGTTAGTTCCATAATTAAATCTATGTAATTTATGTACCACTCTTCCCAGTCGTTTGTCATATACAATATACAACGTATGCAATATTCAACATGAGTTCATCCACACATAAATTATGATTGATTGTCCTCCTGTCGAAATTGTATCTAACACCAGTCTGCTCACAACATGCTATTTAAGGCTGTTAGCGCCAAGCAGGAAAACAGAGGAGAAAATTTATCTTCTACTAGCATTGCGTTGTCGTTTTTATAATTCCCTCATTTATTTGCATCTGCGAGGTTGTTTACCATTTATCCGTGTCATTTTCTATGAACCTGCTTATTATTTTACCCATAGCCCAAGTTACTTGGATCCATTGGAAGAAAAAAATGTCAAAAGTATTCTTCTTAGCAATCCATGATAACCGCAATCTTCTTTCATGACTTTTATTTGTATCTGCAGGATTGTCTGATATTTATTGGGACATATTTCATGAGCTTATTTATTAATTTGCTCATGGCCAATGTTTCGAGCATCTACAGGTATGGAAAATTGTCATAAGCCTTCCTCAAAATAATCCATGCTATCATCAAACCCGTTTTTCTCCTTCTGCAGACGTCTATTATGGATTTGTTGGTCAGCAATTGGTCATTAAAAATATATGAGCTTTCGCATCATCCCTTCTGCACTGTAAGTGAATTGATATTCCCAAGTGAGTATTTTTCTGGAATATTATTCCAGTTAAGTCGTTGAATATTATAAGCATACAGGGCATGGGGCTGTAGTTTTGTTGGGTGGGCGTGATTATTTTTATGATCTCGTACATGAAAATGGTTTACCACTATGTCAGCTACATAGGTGTTATTTCTACCTTATGCAATAAATCAATGAATGTTTTGCCAGCCTTTTTTCATTTTTTTTTTTCGATGTGTGCGTGTACCTATTAAATATTTAAACCAAGATTTGAAATTTTCTTATTTATGGTGCTTTTTTAATCGTTCCTTTTCTGTAGAGTCTGAATGACATTATATGCTATCATTGTTTCTCCAAAGTCCACATGTATGGCACGTATCATTTCTTGTTCTTGACGAACATTTCATAGTAAAGTTTCACTTGACGCGGCAATGATTTTAAATCATTTTTCCATTCTTCGCGTTTAAAATCATATACAGTCAGTCGAATTTCTTTGTTGACTTCAAAAAGTACGACCGCTTTTCCTAACAGCAAATTACGGACAATTTCTTAAAGATCTATCTTATACACTTTTCAATTCGTATACTTTTTTCTTGTAATGATGCTTCATTTACTATCTCACCCTTTTAAATTTGTGTTTTTCGTTTCGCATGTTTAATTTCACTTTCTATTTTTGTCTGGGTACTTGTTTTTAACGTTGCTTACTGCAGATGTTAAGGGTTAAGATGTTCATCTATGAATAATTTTGAGAATGTACCAACATTTTTTTCTTTATCATTATGGCTGCTGCATAGACTACACTGTTTATCCTGGTGATATTGATGTTTGTAAGTCTAATGTTTATTTCTGTTTTTATTGATGTTGTGATATTATCATTAATTTTTATCATTGTGTGGTTGGAAGGTTCTACTTTTGATATTTACGTATCTTTGCAATCGATTTAAATTTTTTATTTACACTTTTAGAGCACTATCACCTTTAAAATATCCAGTGTAATACACTTATAACTCAGTTTCACTTGTGTTCCTATTTGCTTTGCTGTGGTTCTGGTCCGGTTATTGTTGGTTAATATTTCATAGGTATTTAAGTGTTTTGTTGTGTTAAATTTTCTTTATTTCATTGTTTTGCTTCTCACAGGTCAACTTAAGTTATATGCATTTCATATGTTAGTATAAATGGTTAGAATGATTTTTATACTTTTTTTAAGGATTTTATATTGTACTCATCCTGTGTTCATGGTTATTTTCATCTTTTCTTTTAAGTATTCTATTTTTGTCTGACATTATTTGTGTTCCGTTAGAGTGTTTACAGGTAGCGGCTAATCGGTGATTAATGTGAACATTAGTAATACATGTTTCCTTTTACTTTCTGTAATCAAATGATTTCTTAGTTTTGAGCAGGCTAAAATGAAATACTGAGATGTATTTTGAACACCTCCCAGTATATTCTCTCTTAACAGCAATTTCACTGAGAAAGGTTAGTTGATCCATGATTTGAACTGAATTCAGAACATTACAAGATGTAACTGTGATATATGTATTCTATCCGTCTCTTCCCATATTTTTTTAATGTAATATTATTGAATGAGTTTAATCGTTAATATAATACTAATGGTGTAGCCGAATACATTAACGAGTAAACTTCTTATTTCATTACAGAGACTCCGTTATCCTTCTAGATATTAATCTACACTACATTGCATCAACCAGGTAATAAGAAGTAAGCTTAAATACCTCCAGATTTTCTAAACATAGGCAATTAAAAATTAGAACACCTTAGGACATATTTACAATTATATTTCCATTCATCTGCATTCTCCTGTGTGCCAACGAGAATATCTCTACGTGGTGGCTACTCTGATAGAAAGAACCGTCAAATTTCCCTTAAGAAGAAATGAATGAGAAAAAAAATGAAGGTTGCATTTGAAAGCGCAGACCCTGATTTTAAAACGATGAGATAGTCACAGCTGTGATTATACGTCTGCTTGATCAGAACTGAATTCTTATGCAGCATTAGCTATCCTGCATAAACACAATTTCAACCAGCAGCTATGCTAAAATTGTGCTTCCATGATTTTGCTTTCACTGTTGAGAAATGCAACGGAATCTATGAAATAGATACCACAATTATTTTGTTATCCACCCCAATCAAATAGGACTTTCTATCCGACAATAAATATCAATATCTTAAAAACATAATACTAAATTGAAAGTAATTTTTGAATATACTACTCCCTGCAAATCACGAAATGTTCCCAGTTTCTGTTTAACACAATTTTATCTCATTTATACATAAATATCAACCTTCCCATTCTACATTCTTCTAAAGAATGAGGAACAATGAAGTTGCGTGGCTTAGCAGTTATGTTATTCTGCTAAGATCGTAAGGTCATGAGTTCAATTCCCGGTGACGCGTGTGTCCTTGAGCAAGACACTTTATTTCATGTTGCTCCACTACATTAAGCTGGCAAAAATGAGTAGTAGCTGTATTTTAAACTACCATCTTTGTCACGTGTCACGCTGGATGTCCCTGAGTACTACGTTAAGGGTACGCTTATCTGTGGGGTGCTCAGCTATTTGTGCTTTAATTTCACGAGCAAGCTGTTCCTTTGATCGGACCAACTGGAACCCTCGTCGACGTAACCGACGGAGCGCTATAATGAATATATTTCTTGTCAAATGACACCAATTTTTTTTTTTTTTTCTAGTAAACTATTTGGTAATGTTAAACAGAGAATGCTACAACACGTAACCGAACGTTACCAACGTGCAGCTAATTGTGTTTGACATTAGTTTTGTAAGGTGTTGACAGGTAAAACAATATTTTACTTGCCACATTTATATGTGAAGAGAATTTTCTTGAAGCATTAACAAGCCCATAGAAACGTAGAAATTTCGTGCCACTTCGAAGAAGTTCTATTTATTGCAGCTGGGGGCTATATGTCATTTAACCAACATTTATAAAACAGTCACTGTTCTTTGTCTTCTATTCAGCTATCCTTTATTTCATATACAACTACATATAAAAACACCTGCTACCACCGTAAACTATGTATATTAATATCTAGTTTTATCAAAGTCATTGTTAGAGATACTTCTTTTGTCAACTTTATTAAATCTTTCCCCTCAAAATGACAACTAGAGCAACACGGCGTGATGCATACAAATTAGAGAACCGGCTGCTGAGAACTAATGTGATAAATCTGAAAACATTAAAACGTCAATAACTGTTGGCTAATGACAAACCATTTGATCCCTTGTCAGATATCTGACTATACCAGGCAACAAACTCGACGGTTCATACTGTAATTCACTTCTACAGCGATAGAATTACATTGAAATGAAAAAAAAAAAAGAAAAAGATGGAACTTGGTATTTTTTCTTTAGTCTGTAAATTTCTAAAACGTATTCACTGCTATAATGGCTAAACTTAACTTGACTTCAGTATTATGGTTCTGTATGAGTAATCACCAAATTCGGCAAAATCATCAATATTTGATTTACCATCAAGCAAACGTTATCTACATGGTATATAAAACAAAAACAAAAAAAATATAATTTTTGGTCACAAATCCATCAAAGCATTTGCTATGCATGATGAAGGCACATTTGTGTCTACTGTAGCTTAAAGAGTATAGGATGGGATAAAATCAACCCTTAATGGATAACATACTTGCCAAAGTACATAGACGGATTTATAAATGATGCAAAAACCGGATTTCGACAACAAAGTACAAGACATTTGGCCTATATATCACTTGAAAGTGCATTAATTAGCGAAGCAGATGAATTGAAGCATAACAAGAAGTCTTACGAGACTATGTATAAAAATCCAATAAAATAACACAAGTGCATACAAGCGCACGGTCAGACAGAACTATACACGTGAGTTAGTGTGTCTGCACACGCTCGTTTGGGAGCCTTTGTGGGTATTTGAATATGAATGTAGAAGTGTGTAGGATACTGTGCGTAATGAAAGAGTGTCAAATCAATCCGTTTATTTCGAAATGTAATGATGGTTTACACGTTAGAATTAACACGTTCTGGAAATTATTTTAAAGTTATACATAATTTGCAACTATGTATAAAAGCATACGCATATAAAAACACACATACGTATATAGACACAAATACCCATATAAATATATAAATAAATGTGTGTGTGAGTGTATATATACCCTTTTACTCTTTTACTTGTTTCAGTCATTTGACTGTTGCCATGCTGGAGCACCGCTCTTATTCGAGCAAATCGACCCCAGGACTTATTCTTTGTAAGCCTAGTACTTATTCAATCGGTCTTTTTTGCCAAACCGCTAAGTTACAGGCACGTAAACACACCAGCATCGGTTGCAAAGTGATGTTGGGTGAACAAACACAGACGCACAAACACATACACACATACATATATATATATATGCATATATAAGACGGGCTTCTTGAAGTTTCCGTCTACCAAATCGACTCATAAGGCTTTCGTCGGCCCGAGGCTATAGTAGAAGACACTAGCCCAAGGTGCCACGCAGTGGGACTGAACCCGGAACCATGTGGTTGGGAAGCAAGCCACTTACCGCACAGCCACTCCTACGCCTATAGCTACTTACCACACAGCAACTCCTACGCCTATATATATATGTGTGTGTATATATATATATATATATATACATATATCATAATATATATATATATGTATATATGTATATATATATATGTGTGTATATATACATATATAATAATATATGTATATATATGTATATCTATCTATCTATCTATCTATCTATATTTCTCTCTCTCTCTCTCTCTCTCTCTCTATATATATATATATATATATATATATATATATATATATATATATATAGATAGATAGATAGATAACATGGCATAACATACCATAGCTGAGAGGTGAGTATGCCTAGTATAGAAAACATAGTAGTGGTCAAAAGGAATTAGACGTAAAGTTCGAATTCTCTTCCTGGACAAAGACTGCACCGTCACCGATGGCAATAATCCTCTCTACTATAGGTGCAAGGCCTAACATCTAAGGGGAGGAGGCGTGTCGTTTACATCCACCCCAGTGTTTCACTGGTACTTAATTTATCGATCTCTAAACGATGAAAGGCAAAGTCGACCTTGGCGGAATTTGAACTCAGAACGTAGTGACAGATAAAATACCGCTCAGCATATTTCCCGGCGTGTTAACGATTCTGCCAGATCACTGCTTCGTCGCCGATGGCAATAATAGAAATCCAGATTGAGCTGATATAGAATTAGTAATGGAGATAAACACAGTTCATCTTAATATAAATATATTCACATGCTGACGATCGTAAGGTCGTGAGTACAATTCACGGCGACGCGTTGTGTCCTTGAGCAAGACACTTTATTTCACGTTTATCCAATCCACTCAGCTGACAAAAATGAGTAGTACTTGTATTTCAAAGGGCCAGCCTTTTCACACTCTGTGTCACGCTGCATCTCCATGACAACTACGTTAAGGGTACATGTGTTTGTGGAGTGCTCAGCCACTTGCACGTTAATTTCACGAGCAAGCTGTTAC
>NC_142928.1:171628909-171631409 GCF_046866305.1 Octopus bimaculoides | reverse complement strand
AGAATGTGATGGCTTCTATTCCTAGAGTGTGGGTGATGTTTGAATATAGGTTGACTACGTCGAAAGATACTAGTAGTGTTTTCTCATTGACTGATTTTGGGAGGTGATTGAGCATGTCCAACTTCTATAGCTCTTGATGTGTTTGAGGAAGGGTTTCAGTAGAGTGTCCAGGAAGTTGCTTAGGCGGTGTGTTTGCATGCTGGACCTGCTATTATTGGTCTTAGTTTCTGGTCATCAGGTGAGGGGACCTTCATGATTATGTCCGTAGCTCCTTTGCATGCCTAGCTTATAATTCTGCTTTTGTGGATTTTGGGGATACCATAGAAAAAACTTGATTTACTCTTGAAACTGTTAATTTAATGGTATTCCTTGTCTGTGAGTCCTTCTCGGTATGAATTAATTAATGTCCTGAGAATATTCATTATTTTATGTTGGCTATAGTGTTGGGCCTTTTCGTAATATGACTCATCCCCTAATAGAGATAGTACTAGATTTTTATAGTCCCTCGTGTTCATTAGGACTACTGCATTACCTTTATCTGCTTCTTTGATTGTTATGGTTTTATCTTCCTTTAGTTCGTTGAGGTCGTTCCATTCTCTTGTTGAAGTTTGGTCTGTGTTTTTGTTTATTTGTGAGATGATAAGGGTAATTGGTGATGTGTTCACAGAATTGGTCGAGAGCTTTATCCTTTCCTTTTGTAGGGGTGTAGTTGCTGCTATTTGTAGCTATTGTATCGTCGTCGATGTGTTTGTCATAAAATTCCTCGGCTAGTTTTAATTTTCTACAAAACTCAGAAATATCGTGTTTCATTTCATGGTAATTTCATATCATTTCATGGTAATTTGGTCATTGTGGGTTTGGTGTAAACTTTAGCCTTTTGGAAAGAATGACACTAGAAAAAGTGAAGACGGAAACGAAACTACTGAAACTGAGGGCAGAAACAAATGAAGAAAAAGTAAAACCATAGAAGAAGAAATCAACAAGTAACTCAACTCTCTTTGGGTGTAAGTTCTTTATTAGAGAGATTCACAATTTTAATTACTTGTGGTTTCTCTGGTACGTCCGGTGCCATCGTGTATCCCTGTTTCTGTGTACTGGGTCTAAAAAATGGTTGGTATGGTTGGGTCTAATAATATTGATTATCTGTCTCATGTTGCAATAATTTTTATAGTGGGTTGGTGGTGTACTATTTTGTAGTGTGTTTTTGAACCTCATATTCCGTCTTAGTGTTTCAGGTATATTATGTTGATAGTTGTTTCTTCTGTAGTGGATTTGTTGTTTCTTATGGTTGCATGATGGGTTCCTAGAGTATAGGCTTCGTTGGGTTTTTTTTTCGTTGAGGCTATGTAGATTGTGGTTCCTAAAATTGAGAGGTGTATCCCTGTAGGTGTTTCGTGGTGCATTTATGTGGCTTGGGTTATGTAGATTGTGGTTCCTAAAATAGTGTGGTGTATCCTTGTAGGTGTTTCGTGGTGCATTTAAGAAGCATGGGGTACGTTCAAAATGTCTTTCTCGGAAAGGATGTATGTTCGGTTTTCTTGGTGGCTGTTCAGTTATGATAGATTGAGGTTTTGTTTTTCTTAATTTTAGGAAGGGGTTGCTGGAGATGTGTTCGTTTTTGAAGTTGGTTTCGCAAGTCGAAAACCAGTTAGCGCTCTTTTCCCATCCTTGGAGGAATTTTAGTTCCTCTTTTTCGCACTCCTCTTTCCATAATCTTAGCATTGTTTCTGTGCTGGGGGCCCTGTGTCTTTTTGTTCAGTTCATTGTTGATTTCTTCACCTATGGTTTTAAATTTTTCTTCATTTGTAATTTGCGGTGTATAATTAAGGGTGTCGAGTTAAGCTATTTTTGATAGATAAATAGATAGATATAATAGAGATATATTTCTCCATGCTTGTATGTATATGGTATATATATATATATATATATATATATATATATATATATATATATATATATATATATATATATATATATATATATATATATATATATATACATACATACATACATACATACATACATACATACATACATACATACATGCATACATACATACACCATATACATACATACATATATATATATAATATATATATGTATATATATATATATATGTATATATATATATATATATATATATATATATATATACCAAATAACAATCTGCCATATTCTTCTCTTTTTGTGTGTATATAATATAAACTGCTATTACGTAGAAAAATATATGCATTCGTAATTATTTTCAATTGACATGTGAGTGAATTTATATACATGTATGTATGTACGTATGTCTGTATGTATGTATGTGTGTATGTATGTGTGCATGTATGTATGTTTGTATGTATGTATGCACACACATATGTATTTAAGATACTCGGGTATACGTATATCTATGTATGTAATGCTCGTTTTGATTTGAATGGACACACCCACTATTCATTCGGACATTTCCATTTCGACTTTACTCAACAATCACGTGGTCCTGTGTCGCGTGGTT